>NC_133790.1:28304730-28467873 GCF_003597395.2 Chelonoidis abingdonii | reverse complement strand
GGAGCCCCTGGCTGATTTAAAGGCCCTGGGTCTCCCAGCCACAGTTGGTTCCCCAGGGCCTTTAAATCTTGAAAGGCCACACCTCTTCCCGATGAGGCCACGCCCCCCTCAGGACTCCAGCAGTCCCGGTAAGTCCTGTAAATTACTTTCACCCCTGTAGTAGCCCCATCTAAGTTGTATTTGCCTAGTTTATTGATAAGAATATCATGCAAGATCATATCAAATGCCTTACTAAAGTCTAGGTATACCACATCCACCGCTTCTCCATTATCCACAAGACTCGTTATCCTATCAAAGAAAGCTTTCAGATTTGTTTGACGTGATTTGTTCTTTACAAATCCGTGCTGGCTATTCCCTGTCACCTTACCACCTTCCAAGTGTTTGCAGATGATTTCATATGATATTTTGAAATCAACCTTTCCAAGTGGTGCCGCATATGACAGCACACGTTTGGTATCTGGTACTTTAATGAGAGACATTGTACAAATGGAAAACAGAGAACTCAGAAAAGTCTTATTTATACTTTGAGGCCAAAGTCTGGTTAATGTAACAGTCACAATAGGAGAAAGAGACTTCATCTAAAGATCTTCTCATCTCTTGTGCACTCTTTGGGGTTATGCCATCACTTGAATCTATTAACTGTGGTGTTTAGAAATGCCAAAAATCTAGAGATGTCTTTTAAGTCAAACTATCAACGTTTTTAATTGCCTTGTAAAGATTCTGACATTCAGCCATAAGCTCATTTCCATGAAAGGTCCATGACACCAGCTCTCCTTCGCATCATTAAAACCTTTATCCCAACTTCACAGTCTTCTGTGTTCTTATCTGTGCTTTTAATTTACAGGACTAGCACCTTAAAGACAATAGCTGACTAATTCTTCTGTTTTACCCAGAAGGGCTATTCTTCACTTTCACATTTTGGGTGATGCTTTCCTCGCCTGACTTTCCATACAGATCTGAATAATTTCTTGTCCAGGTAGTGGCTGAGTGGAGTCCACAGGGGAAAGGCAGAAAACCATGGGAAAGGATCAGATTCTTCATAAAACCTCTGTGAAGACATGTTGCACTATAACCAATGGAAAATTTTCCCTTATCTCTCCCCCTTCATTACGCTCAGCTATTCATCATATATTTTATTAGCCTCCATGACAAATACAGGAACAAGTCTTTCAGCCTTTACTCACTGGTTCTGAACTACGGGAGTATCCCATGGCTCTGTGATGACTGGAGTAGCTAAGGACAACTCTCATGAGTAACCCTTGCAGAGTCAGTGCCCCATTATCACAAAATTACTAAATAGATCCTCAGCTGGCACACATGAGAGAAGACAGTATTCACTCAAGAATTCGGACTGAACTGTGGTATGTAACTTATCACTGCAATCCACCTCTGTACCAGATGACTGGAAGGTAGCTAATATAATGCCGATTTTAAAAAAGGGCTCCAGAATCTCCATTCTGGCAATTATAGAATGAGGAAACTACCTTTGGTACTGGGCAGATTGGTGGAAACTATGGTAAAGAACAGAATTTATCAGACACATAGACGTACATGATTTGTTGGGGAAGACCCACACAGATTTTGTAAAGGGAAGTCATGCCTCGTCAATCTATTAGAATTCTTTAAGGAAGTCAACAAGCCTGTGGATAAGGGTGATCCAGTCAATATAATGTACTTGAATTTTCAGAAAGCCTTTGATAAGGTCCCTTACTAAAGGCTCACAAGGAAGCAAGGTATCCATGGGATAAAAGGGAAGGCTCTCTCATGGATTAGCGTAGTGGGGCAGTCACCCCACTCTGGTGTGGAAGGGGTTAAAAACAGCTCTGGGAAAGGGCTGCCCTGGGGAGACAATCAGGGCTGGGCTGGGAGTATAAGAAGGCCTAAGGAAGGAGCTGGGTCAGAGGCTCTCTCCAGCCGTGGAGGGAGAAGGACCTAGCTGCCTGGGAATAGGGTACCTGAAGCAGAGCAGTGGTGGGGAGGGGCAAGAGGAGATGAGGAGCTCCAGCCTCACAACTCCCCAGGCTGAGGCCTGGGTAAAGGCCTATGCAGGTACTGGGGCTGGGAGGTGCAGCCCAGGAACAGACAGCAAAGAATCCTGTGGCACCTTATAGAGTAACAGATGTTTTGGAGCATGAGCTTTTGTGGGTGAATGCCCACTTCGTCAGATGCATGTAGTGGAAATTTCCAGGGGCAGGTATATATATATGCAAGCAAACTAGAGATAATGAGGTCAGTTCAATCCGGGATGATGAGGCCCTGTTCTAGCAGCTGAGGTGTGAAAACCAAGGGAGGAGAAACTGGTTTTGTAGTTGGCAAGCCATTCACAGTCTTTGTTTAATCCTGAGCTGATGGTGTCAAATGTGCAGATGAACTGAAGCTCAGTAGTTTCTCTTTGAAGTCTGGTCCTGAAGTTTTTTTGCTGCAGGAATGCCACTTAAGATCTTCTAGTGGTGGCCAGGGAGTTGAGTATTCTCCTACAGGTTTTTTGTATATTGGCCATTCCTAATATCTGTTTGATCCATTTTCCTTTTCCGTAGAGACTGTCCAGTTGGCAATGTACATAGCAGAAGGGACATTGCTGCATATGATTGGCGATATATTACATTGGTGGACATGCAGGTGAATGACCGGTGATGGTGTGGCTGATCTGTTAGATCCTGTATGGTGTTGCTGGTGTAGATATGTGCGGTTCAAGGTTGGCATCGAGGTTTGTTGCATGGATGTGTCCTGAGTTAGAGGTTACTTGATGCGGTGTGCAGTTACTGTGAGGATATGTTTCAGGTTCAGGTTGGGCAGGTTGTATGTGGCGAGGACTGGTCTGCCACCCAAGGCCTATGAAAGTGTGGGATCATTGTCCAGGAATGGGTTGTAGATCCCCTGATGATGCATAGAGGGGTTTTAGCTGGGGATTGATGTGATGGCCAGTGAGTCCTATTGTTTCTTCTTGGGTTGTCTTGCAGTAGAGGCTTCGGCACACGTCTGGCTCTGTTGATCTGTTTCCCTTATTTCCTCGTGCGGGTATTGTAGTTTTGAGAATCTTGTGGGAGATTTGTGGGTGTTGTCTCTGCTGAGAGGGTTAGAGGCAGATTGCAGTTGTACCTCAGTGATTGGCTGTAGACAATGGATCGTGGTGATGTGCCTGGAAATGGAAGCTGGAGTGCAGAAGGTAGGCATAGCGGTGGTAAGTTTTCAGGTAATAGGGTGGTGCTTAATGTGACCATCACTATTTGCACCGTGGTGTCTAAGAATGGACCTCCCGTGTAGATTGGTCCAGGTGAGGGAATAGACAGAAGGCAGCCCGGTTCCGACCCCTTTGCCAGTGATTGCGTGGCCTTATAGACTGCCATCTGCTCAGTGAGTGGGGCTAGATGATGAACTGGCAGTAGCCCTGAGGCATGTGGGTTAGAGGGTTGGGAGTTCTTCCTGGAAGGGGACCCAGTGTGTGTGGGTGCTGCACGGGCAGAACCTCAGGGTAAGGGGCCACCGGGTCTGGAGGGACATAGGGGCCTGAAGGAGCGAGACACCAGCCACCAGGTAGGGGCTCTGATTGCTGGACAGCTATTCCCAATGACCAAGCAGGAAGACTCCGTGGCCAGTAGTCTTCGCTCTGCTACAATTAGTAAACTGGTTGAAAGATAGGAAACAAGGGTAGGAATAAATGGTGAGTTTTCACAATGGAGAGAGGTGAACAGTAGGGTCCCTAAGAATCTCTACTGGGACTTACGCTTTCAATTTATTCATTAATGAGCTGAAAAGAGGTGAATGGTGCAGTGACAAAATGTGCAGATAACACAAAACTTATTCAAGGTAGTTAAGTTTAGACCAGCCTGTGAGGCATAAAGAGGGATCTCATGAAAGCGGTAACTGGTCAAGAAATCCAGATTAAATTCAATGCTGATAATGCGAATGTACACTAGTAAACATAATCCCAACTGCATATACACAATAGTAGGTTCTAAATTAGCTGCTGCTACCCAAGGAGTTGTCACTACGGGTAGTTTTTCTGAAACATTTGCTTAATGCACAGCAGTGGTCAAAAAGACTAACTGTAGGTTAGGAACTATTCGGAAAGGGATAGATAATATGACAGAAAATATGATAATGCCACTGTATAAATTCCTGGTGTGCCCACACCTTGAGTACGGTGTGCGGTTCTCGCTGTCCCATTTTAAAAAGAACATGGTGGAACTAGAAAAGGTTCAGAGAAGGGGATCAAAGATGATCGTGTGTGTGGAATGCCTTCCATACAGGGAGAGACTAAAAAAATTAGGGTGGTTCATCTTAGAAAAGAGACAACTAAAAGAGGATATGATACAGGTCTATAAAATCATGAATGGTGTGGAAAAAGTGAATAGAGAAGTGTTATTTGCCCTTTCACACAATACACAAGCTAGGAGTCACTCGATGAAATTAATAGGCAAAAGGTTTAACACGAGCAAGAGGAAGTACTTTTTCACACAATGCCCAGACAACCTGTAGAACTCCTTGCCATGGGATATTATGATAGCCAAAAAAGAAATAGATAAGTTCATGGAGGACAGGTCCATCAATGGCTATTGGCCAAAAGGGTCAGAAACGCTATGCCATTGGCAACCCCTAAACCTTTAACTACCAGAAGGTGAGAGTGGAAGACAGGGGTGAATCACTCTAACTGCCCTGTTCTGTACGCTCCCCTTGAAACTCTGGTATGGGCTACTGTGGGAGATAGGCTACTGGGCAAGAGGGACCATGGTCTGGCTCAGTCTGGCAGCTCTTATGTTCTTAGAAGCAGGTCCACAATTCCTAGTGCTTTATGCAACTTCTTCCCCATTCTCACACCTCACTCACTACATCTTCTATCATCTTATTGCAAATTACATCTGTTTTCTGAGCACCCAAGGCAATCTCTGTGACACTCTTAACATTTCTCAGTTGCCAGCTGCTGCTGACACAGCCAGAGGTTCTAGCTGTAGGAATGTGGCCTTTAAACCATGCTTTGAACAACAATTAATTACTTTACAACACAAAATCAATTGAAGCCTTTATTTTGTTCCAAGCAGCAGTGATGGATAATGCTGGGCTCTCTCTTCTCTACATTAACTACACTTTTACCTGATGGATACGTTGGCTAGGGACAATTCTGCACGTATTCCTATCTAACCACTCTGGAGCCCTCCATACTTTCTTGGGAAAATGATGGTTTGGGACAACTGATTGCAAAATACTGTGCGAACCTCCCAACTCCCCAAAAGAGACAGCGATAAATAGATTTGTATGGGGATAGATAGATAGAGTGATATTCAGATAAAATAACTTGTTGCACAGGAATATATATATATTCTTCACTTACCCTCCACACCCTAGACAGAAAAAATCCAACCTATATTAAAAATTGGCATTGATGAAGAATCCACTATAACCCTTTGTTTATGTTTCCAATGGTTAATTATTCTCACTGTCAAAAATGTACGCCTTATTTCCAGTCCGGATTTATCTAGCTTCTACTTCCAGTCATTGGATCGCATTATACCTATCTCCGCTAGACTGAAGAGCCTATTATTAAATACTTGTTTGTTCCCCATGTAGATACTCAAACTGTAATCAAGTCACCTCTTGACTTTCTCTTTGTTAAGATAAATAGATTGATCTGTTTGAGTCTATCCCTATAAGGCAGGGGTCCCCAGCGTGGCGCCTGTGGGCACATCTAAATGCGCACGTGTCCTGGCTGGCTGTCAAGCATCCGCTGAAATGCCGCTGAAATTCGGCGGCATTTTGGCAGATGCTAAACCGCCGCCACGGTTCTTCGTCTGGCACTGGCCAGACGAAAAGGTTGGGGACCACTGCTATAAGGCATGTTTCTAATGTTTCTCATAGTTCTTCTCTGAACTCTTCTTTGTCTTAACACTACTGAGGTCACTGTTAAGGTCACGAACTAGAATGCAAGTTTGTTGGAACTGGCTATGCGCCGCTTTTCAATGTGGGTTGAGATGGACGTGGAAGCCCAGGGCCGGCTTTAGGAAGTGCGGGGCACAATTCGAACAGTTTCAATGAGGCCCCGGCAGGGATGACTAAAAAACACAACCAACTAACCAAAAAAAAGAAAAGCATGTGGGGCTTGTACTCATCCGGCGGCACTCTGAGTCTTCGGCGGCACTTAGGCCGTAGGTCCTTCACTCACTCCAGGTCTTCAGCGGCACTGAAGGACCTGCTGCCGAAGACCCGGAGCTAGCAAAGTAACCGCTGCTGAAGACCTGGAGCACTGCCGGGTGAGTGAAAAGTAAAAAGGCACCTCTAGCCAGGGAAGGGATTCTCACTGAGCGCGGGGCCCTCTGAGGCGCGGGGCTCGATTTGGGGGAATTGGTGGAATAGGCCTAAAGCCGGCCCTGTGGAAGCCCTATAGAGCGTTGGAGTTTGTTTTCCAGTATTGTGGGCAATACTAAGGTGGCAAGGAATGCACAAGTCTTTCCCGTAGCTTCTTATTTCATTCTTTTAGGTTTGGAGTAGGAACTGAGTCAGTGATTGCACTCATGCCATGGCAGAGACATCATCAGTTGCAGAAGGTTTGTCCCGGTGCACATATTATTCTTATGACTAAACAGTTGTAAGATTCTCCTGGACAAACACTACCTATGTATAATCGGCACATGAGGAACAACAATATGGCCAAAGGACAGATCCCAGAATGCTTTAGGTTATTGCAAAAGAAAAATGAAACAATTCAGTGACAAACGTCCAAAGGGGAGATATCTTAACTCTTACTATTCTCTCTGTATCAATCCAATTTTCATCCAACCCATGTCAGAGTTCCCTCTCCCAGCTGAACTCTGGGGTACAGATGTGGGGACCCGCATGAAAGACCCCCTAAGCTTATTTTTACCAGTTTAGGATAAAAACTTCCTCAAGGCACAAATACTTTCCTTGTCCTTGGAGGTGGCAGCAATACCTTCCAAGTGACTAAGACAAAAATTCAGCAACAGAGTCACTTGGAGTCCCTTGTTCCCCAAAGTATTCCCCCAAGCCCTCTCACCCCCTTCCCTGGGAAGGCTTGAGAACAATGTGAGTACCAACCAGATTCTTTGTCCCTAGGACACTGAAAATCAAACAGGTTCTTAAAGGAAGAACTTTATTTAAAGAAAAAGTGAAAGAATCACACCTGCAAAATCAGGATGGAAGGTGACTTTACAGGGTAATAAAAACGCAACTAGACTATGGCAGAGAGGGGTGTGTGTGCGTGTGTGTGTGTGTGTGCGCGTGCACATACTAAAGATTCTGCTGAAAGAATGTTAAGGTTGCGTAGTCAAACACCAAAAGTTAGGAAATGCCAGAATTAAGGTTGACCGTACAACCTATATTTGCATATTGTGTGTATGCATTACCGTACAGCCTTTAAATACATACTGTTATGCTATTTTTTCCACTGGGCCCCTGCGTCAACCAGTGCACAGGATGGTTGATTCTCACAGAGTGGGTATTTAATATTTTGTGTTATTTTCATTTATTCAGCGTGTTACCCCAGGCCTTATGTAGTGCACACTATTCAAACCCTGCTCTGAATTCAGAATTATTCATTTCCTCATGGGCTTTTCCATTGTGCTCATCACTGCAGTATGTGAACGCTTCACAAACATTAATGAATTGATCCTCCTAACACCTCAGCGAGGTGAAGTAGTATTACGATATCCATTTTACACATGAGGAACCGAGGCAAAACATATTAAAACCAAATTGCTAGAAGTGTCCACTAATGTTGGATGCCCAATTGTAGGGCCTTGTTTTCCAGAGTACTTAGCATTAGATAGCATTTTCTATGGTCAAAGCAGAGCCCCCAATGACTTTAGTTGCCATTGTGAGTGCGCAACACTTCTGCAAACCCATATCCAGGGTCTCAGGTCAGGCGCTCAGAAAATAAGGAACATACAATTAGTGGCCACCTGTGAAAAGTTTACTTTAAATCACTTGCCCTGCATCACATCGGAACTCTGTGGCAACTGCCTTAACCATGAGACCATCTTCTCTCTTCCTGCAGTCCCCTGCCTCATTCACTACCCACTCTCCAACTTCTGCAACAAACAGAGCAAGGAGCTGTCATAAACAGATAAGAAAAGTTAATAGCACAGAAGAACTTCTCTTTGACTGTAAAGGGTTAACAAGTTCAGTAAGCCTGGCTGTCACCTGACCAGCGAACCAATCAGGGAACAGGATACTTTCAAATCTTGAGGGAGGGAAGTTTTCTGTGTGTTTGTTAGTTTTTGGTTGTTGTTCACTTGGGGGCTCAGAGGGACCAGACGTGCACCAGGTTTCTCTCCAATCTCCTGTACAGCTCTTATAAGTTCAAAATAGTGAGTACCAGGTAAATAAAGCGAGTTAGGTTTATGTTTGTTTTCTTTTATTTGCAAATGTGCATTTGGCTGGAAGGAGTTTAATTGTGTATTTAGCTGGAAGGAGTTCAATTTGTTATTTTGCTGAAAGGATTTAATTTGTACTTGTTATACTTAGGCTGGGAGGGTATTCCAGTGCCTATGCTGAAAACCCTGTACCTAATCCATTTAATATTACAAAGATATATTTTTTTCTCTCTTTAATTAAAAGTTTCTTGTTTAAGAACCTGATTGTTTTTATTCTGTGTGAGACCCCAAGATCGGGGGTCTGGATTCACTAGGATTGGTGGGAGAAAGGAGGGAAGGGGAGAAAAGGCTAATTTTCTCTGTGTCAGGATTACTTTCTCCTCAGAGAGAGTCTGGGAGGGAGAGAGAAGGAGGGGGAAGGTGTATTTCCTCTTGTTTGTGATTTCAAGGAGTTTAAGTCACAGTGATTTCCAGGGAACCAAGGAGGGGAAGCCTGGGAGAGGTAACGGTGGGGGAAAGGGTTTACTTTCCTTGTGTTAAGATCCAGAGGGTCTGGGTTTTGGGTTCCCCGGGCAAGTTTTGGGGGACCAGAGTGTACCAGCTACTGGAATTCCTGGTTGGTGGGCAGCGCTACAGGTTCTAAGTGGTTTAATTAGAGGAATTCATGCTGTACCCATCTTTTGACACTAAGGTCAGGTGGGGATTATACCATGACAAGCCTATAGACAATAGCCTCAAATTACTAACAACGCTGGTCGCCCTAAGCCGCTCCATCCTGGGCAGGGATCCTTTGTATCAGTATTAGATCACAAGGTTAAAGACGAATCATAATGTGTATGCACAAGGGAGGGGCAAACTAACGTTGCATGGAACCTTAACTGTGGCATTTCTAATTTGTGAGGGCTTGACTTTTGCATTCTCAGCTGTCTTACCTTCATTTCTTTGGATGTACCTTTTTAAAAATTGGAAAAAAAAATTAAAATTTCTCTTGTGTCACCACGTTGTCTGTCCCCTCCCCGTGTCATCAGCAGGGCTGAGGTCTTTAGAGCCATAGCACACTCCTCTATCACTTGAGCAGGCAGAGAACCTGACAGTAGTGGGAGGCAGTTATTATCTTCTGTGTGGACCCATCCGTGGAAGGGGTGGAGACACTTTGACAGTGGCTTTCACAGCTGTTTGCTGACAGCAGAGGAACACCCAGACTCAAGACTCCTGTGTTCCATTCCAGGTTCTGGAGGGGACTACTGCTGTAGAGGTTACTGACACTTCTGCTCTTTCCCTTCTCCTGCTGTTATTTCCCTGTGACACTACACTCTGTATTCTTCATAGAAATATTGTTATAATATGATTACAGCATGACTATGATATATTTTGTGCAACATAAGGCATGTGAGATATCATTGGAAAGGTTATGATTTACTGAATATAATTATCCTATTTGTATGGATGTATCATTTCTGTATCTAAAATTAGGACTATTAACTATACATCTGTACTGGAAAAGGGTTCGAACCTGTGGAATGCCCACCAGACATAATTCAATCAGTCTGGCTGGCTAGCTGGGGACAAGTCAATGGACCATTAGGTTGAACAATATGTCTTGCAAGAAGCTAATCTCCCACCTTTCTGAGAAGCTTTCCTGGGATGCTACAAACAACCTCTGACTTGTGGCGACTTTGACACTGCATGGTCTTGTGATGAAGTCACCTGGTACTGGACTCCATGATAGAATACTAGTATTTTTCCACTAAGGGCAGGGAACCACACTGGAAAATAAAGGATTCCTGCCATATGTAAAACCTAGTTAAGGCAGAGGAGGGACATGATTGGGGTTCGTTCTTCACTGAATCCCCACCTAAGATGACTGCTGAAAGCATTTAAGACACAAGGACATAGGCCTGAGGCCTGAATCAAAGTCAGCAGAAGTTATGCTATGAGCAGGAGTCAGGGCCTAGCAAAAGCAGATGCTTGCCTGCAAGCCAGTGTCTGGTATACAAACTCTACGCCAGTATTGCTGGCATTGCTAAAACACACCGAATATGTAAACACAGGCCAGCACAAGAACACCCCAACCTAGAACATGATAAAATGTTTTGACAATAGTGATATTTTATCTGAAACTTCAGGAGGAAAGTAGAAGGGGAGGTAACAAACACACTGTGAAATGCAGATACGTAAGTTGTTTATCCCAAATGTTTGTCTCAGTCTATAAATGTTGGGATCCCTTACCTTAACCCTTCCTCCAGCCCAAGGGGCAGTGGAAAGTCCTGTCACTGACTGAGCTGGTCCATAGTCATGGGCGTACATGGGTTAGTGTAACTGTAACCATTGAGTTAGCACCATTGGCACATGCTTCGTCAGCAATAAACCTGGCTGGCTGCCTTCACTACCAAACCAAGTCTTGTGGTCCTACTGGGCTGTTTGATCAGAGCCTGTTGTATGGGCTATCTGGTCAGAGCTGGTGTGGCATGCAGAAAGAACCCATGCACTCAGCCGAACATCTGATCACAGAGATGTTACTACCAGTCCCACCCATAATATAAAGTCTGTGCACACAGCATTCGTATCCTGCTACTCATCTTTACTGGATTTGTTAAGGTGTGTGTTGGGCATCAGAGGACCCCAATATGGGGAATCAAAGGTTATCTGAGGTTAGTAGTGTGACACTGGGAGACCAAATGCCAAGGTCCCCACATCTCATCTGGACACTGGCAGATGCACAGCTGGAATCTGGCTGTCTCACTTGTGTGTTAATATTGATAAAATACGTATTAGAATTATTAGAAAGAGTTTGGTGTTTAGACTATCAAATACTTATGAGCTGCTGCCTGTATTAAGCTGACTTGTAAAATCTGTATCCCATATTGTAATATAACATTTGAGTGGTTGTATGGTGCGCCTCAGTGGCTGTCTGAATTGCCAGACAGGAGAGGGACACTTATTAGTATGAAGACCTGCTCTTCTACATAAATTGTCATTCTCCTCCTGAAAGAGGAGAGTCATCAGTAACTGACAGGCTCGGGTTGGATCTTACAACCAGTAACTCCCTACACCTGGATGGAGAAACCGTCAATATAAGGTCTAATGACTCTTATTGTTGTTCTGCTCTCCGCCCCTTGAAGATGAGAAAGTGGATGCCTCCTATCAGCAAGTTTGCAGCTCAGAGCACATGACAGGAGGGGAATAAAAACCCCAGACCAAAAGAACGAAGGATCTCTGTGCTGCTTGGACGCTGGGAGAGCAAGGTGTTTCTGGACATAAACAAGAGATTCCCCAGCTGCGTAGCCTGGGTTAGCCCTAAAGGACAAATAGGGCTTGCTGATTATAGACACTTATATTACCTTTTGAAACCTGAGTCTTGGTCTACACTACACCATTATGTTGACTTAAGGCAGCTTATGTTGACCTAACTCTGTAAGCTTCTATACTAAACTGCAACTCCCATCGATGAAACTCGCCTACTACACCTGGCTTAACTCTTCCTCCACAAGACATGGAGCGCTTAGGTCAGTGCAGTTGGGTTGACGCAGTGTCAGTGTAAACACTGTGTTGCCTACATCAGCTGTTGCTGCCTTTCAGAAACCATCCCACAATGCCCCACACTGGCAGTTACATTGGTGCAAGCGCTTCTGGTGAGGACACACTCTGCCAACACAAGGAGCATACTGTGGACGTGTCAAACCAATTAAATGACTGAGGTGACCGTACATCAATGTAAATTAGGTCAACTTAATTTTATACTGTAGACATGCCCTCAGAATATAACACATTTGTGTATCTATGTTTACCTGCTTTAATCTGGTAAATAACGCTCTAATTTCCTTTTCTAATTTAATAAATCTTCATAGAGTTTACAGTAAGATTGGCTACAAGTGTTATCTTTGGTGTCAGACCTAAAGCACAATTGACCTGGGGTAAGTGACTGGTCCTTTGGGATTAGGAGTAACCTGAATATTGCTGTGATTCTTAATGGAAGAGGCCATCTGTCACAGAGATACGCTCACCTGGGTGGCAAGATAGACGGGAGTACCCAAAAGGACTGGCTGTTAAGTGCCCAAAGAGTTTGCACTTGGCACAGTTGGTTGGTGAAATCTAAGCCTAGAACTCACAACTAAATTGGAGTTTTGAACCATCTGCCCAGAGGTTGGTACTCACGCTCTTGCATCACCATTGGGAGCTTCACAAGTAATGCTATTTATTAGATTATAAAAAAAAAAAAAGTACCCTCCAAAGAGGAGCCAGGGACCCTCACTCAGGGGCTGATGTTGACATCAAGTATCTTATAAGGATGGGAATGATTACATTTTAATTACTAAACCTCTAACGATCTACTTATCCCTCCACCTTTGTTACAAATCCACCCGAGAGAGAGGGAGAGTTAATTCCAAACACACCCTTCACTGCTCCTCCAGACAGCCGTCATTTGCCATCACTTCTGTTTGGCAATCAAAACAACGATGACATCCTCTGATTCTAGTTCTGAATTTAAACTTCTAAAATCACTGCATTTAAGAGCTGGTTTTGTTTTATTTCCTGCTAGTGAAAACGTTTTAGCCAATATCAATCAGCTGCATGAAAAATAAAACCCGCTGCCCCCTTCCAAGTCTAATTAGAATTATGTAATGATGTTATCTCTATGTGTAGGTCAATACAAACATTATCAATTTGGCTGAATGCTTCATTTTGTCTTCTGAGGATTTCTTCTTGGCCCAGTACAGTTTAGTCCTGGGCCCTGATACTCTCTGCCCTATCCAGCTTTATGCTAGTGTCACTCCATTGAAATCAAGAGAGCTATAACAGCAGAAATCTGGAGTAACAGTGCTGAGTCCGGCCCCATTTCTCCATCCCCTTGCCCCAGTACAGCACTTTGCGCTTGATTTAAATGGGGGACTGCAGATGATGGGGTAAAAGTTGGCTTTGTTTTTGTCTGATAGGTTTTAGATCCCTCTTTTCTCCCATAAGAATGCTGAGGAGTTTCTCTGGGGGTGAGGCACCATTCCAGCTTTTACCCCACTTCCTAACGACATTAGCCAGGTTGATATGTTTGCGTAAAAATACATTTGTAAACATAAAAGGCCTTGCTACGCCGAAAGGTGCTAACGTCCACCTTACTCGCAGTTTGGGGACACTGTAACACAGTCCCAGAGTCCCTGCTCCAGGGGAAGTGCTGTCAGGTCCTGTCCTGAGGTTCCACCGTGGAACCCAGCTAGAGTGATTGCAGCTTCCTTTAGTGGCTGGGAAGGGGAAGGGTGGTCATTGGGGTTGACTCAGCCAGCATCCTCTGCAGCTTCAGAGGAGAGCAGTCTCTGCATTGCACCCCATAAAGGAGCTGCTCCTGCATCATCTCCCAGCAAAGAGACCCCCAGCAGCTTGGAATCCTCAGTGCAGAGGAACTGGTAGTGTATAGGAGCTCTATACCTCTATAGGCCACTCTTTATTGATCTCTTCATCTCAGCGTGAACACGCCCTCCCCCATGCCACCCCTACAATACCCTCTGCCAGCAATAAACAGCTGGCAAGATGCACTGATATTAAATTCTCTGTGTGGGATCCTGGGCCCTGGACTCCATAGTGAGAGTCAACTTCCGCTGCAGCCCCTACCCCTGAACTGCCCCTCCATGCCAATGCTGTGGCAGCCTTTACTTTCCCCAGAGGATTTCCTCAGGCTGAGTGATATAGTACCAAACCCCAGACTTGTGAAGGGGTGGCAAACTGTCCATGGGGGTCAGACGGGTGCCACAACCACATGCATGGGCATGGTAATGCTGCAGTAGAAATGTCTCCCTAGCAAAGAAAGCCACGAAAACACTGCAAAGATCTGAGTGTGAGGAGCTCCAACTGGCCGCACAGCGTTGCTGCTCAAAGCCTGCTGGCCTAGGCTGCGAATAGCTCCTGTCCTCTCTCTGACACAGCTTCGGCCCAGCCCCAGGCTCACCCCTTTACAGCTTGGAGAAATTACTTTCAGAAATCAAGACCTGTCACGAGGCAGATTCAGCTAGTAGGAGTCCTGGTGGAAATGTGACATCAAGCAAAGAGAGCCTTGTTCTCCAACAGCCATTACAAGCAAGCCCCTCTGTAAGTCAGTAAAAGAGGGTGTGCACAGGGGAGAGGCCATGGTGAATTCTGGATGATGCTTGGTGAATACTGGTGACGCAGGTTGAGTCACACGGGTGACGTGGCCAGTCTGGATTACAGCTCCTATGAACTCGTGTCTGTTGTCACTTGGCATTAAAAACGTAATGGCTATAGATTTGCTTAGACAGCGACTCTGGGGTAATACTTGAGTCACTGAAGTCAGGTCTTTGCAGACTTTGAGAGGCTGGCCACAACCAACCCCAAGGAAGGTCTCCTTGCTCGGCAGAGCTCAGGTGTTCTGGATGCTTGGTTTCTAAGCGCACTATGGTCAGGGACTCTGTGAGGATAAACATATCCCTTCGCCCGCTAGTCATGGAACCTCACTGAAAAGGTTTAGAGTCATACATTTCAAAGCCTGAAGGGACTATTATGACCATCCCGAGCTCCTGCATAGCAGAGTCCAGAGAACCTTCCCTAGGGAATCCTGCATCCAGCCCAGGGAGCTGCTGGTTGAGCTAAATGCTCTTAGCCTACACAAATCTCATACCAATGAGACCAGGTTGATCAACCCTAGGAGCTGAGGACAGCTGGATAATGGTTCAGTGTCCTGCTAGTGAAGGCAGGGGGCTGGACTCAATGACCCTTCAGGGTCCCTTCCAGTTTTAGGAGATAGGTATATCTCCATTAATTTATTTATTTATCAGCCTTGTGTGTAATGCCTGCTGGGGGTGACCAGCAAAGTGGCCGACTGGCTACAGTCTGAGTGGAGATGGTGCATTATAAATTATCATAGTTCACCTGAGGTCACAGAACATACACTAATGATGTCATGACAACTGATAACGAAGTAAACATTTTCTCTACCTCTTTCCATGGCCTTCAGGACAGGAAGCACAGGTTTAAGTGTGTGAAATCCAGCCTGCATTAGCCATAAAGAATGAGACTTCCTGCTTCTCCCAGGGAGCAGCTGAGGTGCAGAGTTCATAGATCCTAAGGCCAGAAGAGACCGTTGTGATTAGCTAGTCTGACCTCCTATAGAGCACAGGCCAGAGAACTGTCCTAAAATAATTTCTAGAGCAGATCTGTTAGAAAAACATCCCATCTTGATTTAAAAATTGCCAGCAATGGAGAATCTACCACGACCTTGGTAAGTTGTTTGTTTAATTCCTTCACTGTTAAAACTTTGCAACTTATTGTCTAGTTTCAACTTCCAACTTCCTGCCATTGGATCTTGTTATATTATTGTCTGCTAGACTGAAGAGCCCTCTATTATCCAACTTCTGTTCCCTGTATAGGTCCTTTGGAATTGTGATCATGTCACCCCTTGACTTTCTCTTTGTTAAACTAAATAGATTGAGTTCCTGGAGTCTCTCACTATAGGCACATTTTCTAACCCTTTAATCCTCCCACAGCTCTTCTCGGAACCCTCTTCCATTTTTCAGTATCCTTGTTGTGTTCTGGACAGTCATTCTTCCATCTGATTGAAGCTAGGGGAGCAAGTTACCCAAGGATCAGAGAATTCTTTGGCTGGTTGGAGGAAATCAAAGCTCCAGGTATCCCAGTGATTCTCAGAGAAATGTTTGGACTTTTCCTTGCTTACCTGAGATCTAGGGACTGTTCCCTCACTTGTTACTTAACGTTCCAGGATAAGTGTCAATAAGAGTCACTCTGTATATGCAGTAGAGTCCCATGGTATGCTGGGTAAATCACAGCCATGCTCTTCTTTATAACTCTACCATCAATAGGGTGACCAGACAGCAAATGTGAAAAATCGGGGCAGGGGGTGGGGGATAATAGGAGCTTATGTAAGAAAAAGACCCAATAATTGGGACTGTCCCTATAAAATTGGGACATCTGGTCACCCTAACCACCAAGAGTCTGTATTAGATATTCGGAGACTTCCTGCTTTCCCCACATGGCACTGGGCTAGAAGGTTAATTCCTAGAAGATGCCCCCTTTGTTCTTGTTAAAGACCCCTGCAAAAGTGCAAGAGACTCCGGTGACTTGTAATGAAGTGCAATTGTTTGCAGCATTGCTGGTCCCAGGATATTAGAGAGACAGAGTCGGTGAGGTAATATCTTTCATTGAACCAACTTCTATTGGTGAGAGAAACACGTGTTCACGCTTACACAGTGCTGAAGAAGGGCTTGTCACTCTGAAGTACAATGATAATAAGTGTGTGTGACCCTCATTATCTGTGGGTTCAGAGGACAGCTCTTTTGGGGGCCACAGGGCCACCATCCTAATTTCTCTGAGGGCCTCACACATCACAAAGGAGCACATCAATCCCTCCCTCTGTACCTGCATTGAAAGCAGCAGCATGGCTGTGACAGAAGCCCTAGGCATGATGGAAACAGAAATCAGAGGCCATTTGATGCTCATCCCTAGGGCTGGGCGATGGGCCGGTGTAGCGCTGCACAGCTGTGAGGAGCTGAGCTTGCGGGAGGTGAAGGGTGAGCTGACGACTTCCTTGTGCTGAGTCAGGTTGGGTGTATCTCTAGAGTAGGGGTTGGCAACCTTTCAGAAGTGCTGTGCCGAGTCTTCATTTATTCACTGATTTAAGTTTTCGCGTCAGTAATACATTTTAACGTTTTTAGAAGGTCTCTTTCTATAAGTCTATAATATATAATGAAACTATTGTTGTATGTAAACTAAATAAGATTTTTTTAAATGTTTAAGAAGCTCCATTCAAAATTAAATTAAAATGCAGAGCCCACCGGACTGGTGGCCAGGACCTGGGCAGTGTTAGTGCCACTGAAAATCAGATCGCATGCCACCTTTGGCACACGTGCCATAGGTTGCCAACTCCTGCTCTAGAGGCTGAATTCAGCGATACCCAGGGAGGGGCCTCAAGCACGTGAGTGGACGTGCACTGCACGCTTCCCTTCTACAGGAGATACTGGGGGCTCACTCTTCCCCCTCTAGAGCTGACACCATTCTGAACAAAACAGTACCCAAAAACCGTTGCTCTCCTTCCAGAAGGACCACTCCTAGTCTGGCACCAGAAAGCTGCAACGCCTCTGGAGGACAGCAAAGCATCCTGGGAAAGGACAAACTGGGGTTTTCCCCCGGAACAGACTGTAGGTCATGCTGTGGAAAGAGGGGAGGCTAATTCTTGGCATTTGGCTTGGATTTAGTACTCCCATTTGAACCTCCTCTCCTCTCCTGCAAACCCCCGGCCTATCTCCAACAGCTGCCTCTGGGTCACACACCCTGTTCTACGACTGAAGTGAACCATATAGGGCCTTGTGTTAGAGACGACAGGTGACTGCCAATGGGGGCGGGGGAGATAAAGTGAGGGCAGCCAGCTTCAGCAGGTGTTACTGAGCATGCTCAGTACAAGCCAAGCAGCAAATCGGGGAGGGGGGAGCATGTGACCCTACATGCCTCCTCCCACGCATCACTTCTGCCTTATGTGCCACTACCACCACTGCCTCCCTCTTTGCACATATCACCAGCACCTTGAGTCTTGTCCTGTTATGGTGAAAACACATACAATATCTCAGCTTAACTAGCAGTGTGAGGGAGAAGCACGATGTTGGGAACCAGGCTTCCAATTACTGTGGTACCTTGGTGCTTTTCTAGATGTGACATGATAATGCACCTACTAAACATTCTAAGAGGCTTCAGCGATTCAGCGTGGCACATGTAAAGCAACCCTGGAGCTCCGCTGACACTCTATCAGTTAAAAGTCTATATTTCCAATTATCTGTGGACAGTTTGCCTTCAAGGATAATTGGCTTCCCGCAGCTCTCTGGAACAGATGTCAGGGAGCCCACTGCCTTCCGCAGAGGAGAGGGAAACTGGAATGGTTTATAGCAGGCAGCATCATGGGGATGTCACTATTCAAGAGGCTGGTGGAATGCAGGAAGCAATTAGATACCATCCTGAGGCAGACCCAGCAAAGGCAATGGCGCTGGTTGTCGAGGGAGGGGTGATAGAGAGTTAGTCACCCCCTCCCACTAGTATGTTAATGGGGACAGGGGCCTGAATGATGAAGCAGGAGATTCAGAGCGATGTCTGTCTTCTGCTGAGAGAACTGGCAGGTGACACAGAAGAGAAGGGTTTGATCACTGGGAGCTGAGCCTTGCCCTTGTGTGTGGTGCAGAGTGGCATTGGGGCAGCCGCTGAAGTGACCCCGTGACAGGATGAGTCATTCCGACAGCTTTCTTATTGCAACTCCCAACGTGTAGGAGCGGGAGGGGAGATTGAATTTGAAAGTAGGTTCTGTAGAGTGGCTACATGTTGTGGGGATGTGCACTTACTTTTCCTCCTATTCATGCTCGTGGGAAAAACGTTACGTCTTTGAACCAGCAGCACAAGAGAAATGTTCTGATGGGATCTGAAAACAATTCTCCAGCTCCAGCAAGGTCTACCTGATGTCTGATGGGCCAGCCGGGGGTCTCTCATCTACAGTCTCACAGTTACAGCAGGTCAGTCAATGGAGGGGGAGGCAGAGAAGGGGTTCAGTGGAAAATTAAAATCTGAAAATTTTCATCTGAAAACCAAAACATTTCAGCTAAAAATTAAATATTTTGATTTTGAAATGCGGCTGTGGTCCCTCATGGGAGTTGCAATTCATGTATTTCATGCTGCCATTCTCCACTATGAACCAGGCTCCCTGGTTGGTCTACTTCTCCCATATCTCCCCTTTTGTTGGCTGCCAAAGTGCATCATGGGAGTCCCATGACCTCAGTGCATTATGGGAGATGTAGTCTGACTGTGGAGCATAGCCACAGGAAGAGAATAGGGAAATGAGTCACCCAAATTATGACTCAGATCAGGCCAGCACTGCACCAATATTTCCAAATGGAAATTTTCAGTTTTCTGCTGAAATTTGTTGGGTTTTGGCTGAAAAATCAATAGCTTCTCAGTTTTGGAGTGTTCTTTTATTTAATTTTGATGAAAAGTCAAAAGTATCCACAAAAAGCAGATACTTTTTTCTGGAAAAAAGAAATCTGTTTAGCCAAAACCCCAATTTTCCATCAAAAGCAGTTTTAATGGACAATTTTCATACAGTCCTAAGAACTGCTTGGGGTTGATTTCGAGACTGTATCTGAAGGGGAACTGTCATGTGGTCCTGGCAGTAACTATAGACCTGAAGTCTTCTCCGAGTAATCTCATGAGTGATCTGTGATTAATGGTGAAAGCACAAACATGCACAACACAGCCATCAAAGAGAGCCAGTCCCTGTCCTGGAGCAGGAAAAGGAAAATCAAGAATGCACTGGGATGCACAGAGAGCAGTAGGAATTGGGGAGGTATGTAGTTTCATTTCACACAGCATAGCATATCCGGATGCCTCATGGGAGAACCAATCTCTTATGGGAGGCAGGGACAGGCACCTGCTGCAGCACTCTGGGAGCCAGCCATCTGACTCTTACGGGACAATCAGGGACTACCCTGGGCTGGGGCAGCAGCTGGGTGGAAGGTGGAGTTGGTGATTGGCTTGGAGTTGAAGGAGCTGAGCTCAGATGAACAGGCTGGGATTTGTTAAAGAGGAGCATCTCTCACTGCTGCTCCTACTTCACCCCTTCAGCTCATCCCCCCTCCCATGTAGCTCCCATCCTGCCTCCCCTTTCATGGTCATTCTCCAAGCCACCCCAGGTTTTTCCTTTACCACCGCCAGTACCCTGCTTCCTTGAGAGTCCACCCAGAACCTCTTCCCTTTGCCTTCAGCTGAGGACTTAGGGAGGGATTTCCTGACTTTCCATGGCTATTGTGAATAGTAAAGATCTTTTCAAAATAACCTCAGCAGTTCTTTCTGCCTGAAGGGTCCCAAATAAGCGAATAAAAAGGATGGCCATTTAGGAGGGTTAATTTGCAGATTATGCACAAGTTCTGTTCTGCCCTGCTCTATAGTCCAGGATGCTTTTCATCTTGGGTGGAGATTTCTGAGCCTGGCCTTCACTTCACATTAATCAGCCTCAATGAACAGTAATTACTTAGTGAATCAGTCACGAGTCCATTGCAGTCTCAGTATAAGTAATTCCCTTGCTGCTGCTCGGTAGTCTGGGTTCATTGACATGGGTGCATGATGTTGTTACCCTATGGGTAGTGATCAATAGCTCAATGTCTAGTTGGCAGCTGGTAACAAGCAGAGTGCCCCAAGGGTTGCTCCTGGGGCCAGTTTTGTTCAACATCTTTATTAATGATCTGGAGTATGGTCTGGACTGCACCCTCAGCAAGTTTTCAGATGACACTAAACTGGGAGGAGTGGTAAATACGCTGGAGGGTAGGGATAGGATATAGAGGGACCTAGATAAATTGGAGGATTGGGCCAAAAGAAATTTGATGAAGTTCAACAAGGACAAGTGCAGAGTCCTGAACTGAGGACAGAAGAATCCCATTCACAGTTACAGACTAGGGACCGTGTGGCTAGGCAGCAGTTCTGCAGAAAAGGACCTGTGGATTACACTGGATGAGAAGCTGGATATGAGTCAGCAGTGTGCCCTTGTTGCCAAGAAGGCTAACGACATTTTGGGCTGCATTAGTAGGAGATTGCCAGCAGATTGAGGAAGTGATCAGTTCTCTCTATTCGACACTGATGAGGCCACATTTGGAGTATTGCATCCAGTTTTGGTCCCCCAACTACAGAAGGGATGTGGACAAATTGGACAGAATCCAGCAGAGGGCAAGGAAAATGATTAGGGAGCTGGGGCACATGACTTACGAGGAGAAGCTGAGGGAATTGGGATTGTTTAGTCTGCAGAAGAGAAGAATGAGGGGGGATTTGATAGCTGCTTTCAACTACCTGAAACGGGGTTCCAAGGAGATGGATCTAGACTGTTCTCAGTGGTAGCAGATGACAGAACAAGGAGCAATGGTCTCAAGTTGCAGTGGGGGAGGTCTAGGTTGGATATTAGGAAACACTATTTCACTAGGAGGGTGGTGAAGCACTGGAATGGGTTACCTAGGGAGGTGGTGGAATCTCCATAGTTATAGGTTTTTAAGCCCAGCTTGACAAAGCCCTGGCTGGGATGATTTCTTTGGGGTTGGTCCTGCTTTGACTTAATTAATCCACCTCAATGAGAGGCAGAAGCGATGTCGACAGGCAACCGTCTCCCATCGACATAAAGCCCTGTCTACACCATACTAAGTCAAAGTAAACTATGTCAACGTAAGTTACGTTACTTACGTAACTTAACTAGTGTAACTTACGTCAGCTTAGAGTGCTAGTGTACACTAGGCCTCTGTGTTAGGAGAGGATGAGACCTGAGTTTTGCGTTCTCTCTCTCCTGGGTGTGAAGTGCTCGCATTAAGCACTGAGTTTCTGATTCCATCCTTTCACTTATCGTTACTCTAGTAGAAGGGGAACACACGGCTGCCTTGTTATGTCAGTGTGGTGTGTGATCAAGCAGGCTTTTCAGTATGCTGCAGTGTGCTCAGAAAAATCCAGGGGATCCCTGAATAGTCCCGAGAAAAATCCATAACTACTCTTGAAATGCTGCACTGTATAACACAGTTGCGGAATGAAAAACCTAGCACCAAAAAGTGAGATGAAAAGCTCTTTGAGGGAGGATTTTCTGTTTGGGGGCTGAGAGACTGATCTGAACATAATATGGGAAAACTTTCATTTTAACTGAAAAGCAAAGACAGGACAGCTCAGCTGGCCTGAGAATGAAAAGTTTTCGACTGGAAGGATTTACTGTTACAACAGAAAAACAGGAGGAAATTACCAGATGAGCTGCTCCTTACTGAAGAAAATGGAAAGTCTGGGAATATGAAGCCCTTCATTTCAATATGTGGGTCTTTGTTTAACTGTGTCATTGCTGCTCTTCCATTCCCCAGCTTCTCTGTTATATGCTTTCTTGAGGCTCCCCTGAGTCAACAGGTTAACAGCAAGTTTAGTGCATCTAGGTTATTTTCTGATGGGGTGTCTGCCCCTGGCAGAGCTGTGCATGCAAAGAGGGTTATCTTCAGAACTGCGAGGAGAATGATCATTACCTTTTGCTGAGGACTTTGCAATTTGGGTTCATTCCAGTTCAAAACAGCCCCCCAAATTTTGAATTTCTCCATGAAACAGAGTCCAGGTCTACTGGGAGCCTGGTCCAGGCCAGTCCACCAGAGACCCTGAAAGTCCAGGTTGCCAAGGAGCCATGAGCTTGAATGGCTTAGAATCCCAGGGCTTTCAGGCTCCCAACTCCTCATCAGCCCACCAAAGGAGCTGGCTGGAAACCAGGTAAGTTTTGAAACCTGCCTGGTTTCCAAGGGACTTTTGGTGAAATCAAACTATCTCTGAAAAATATTTTGATTTCAACACATTGATAAATGCCAATGAAAAGGTGTTCCATTGACATTTTCCCAACCAGCTCTCATTATCTCTCTCTCTTCCCCTCACGTCCTACCTTAGGGACTGAGTGGATCCGCTGCATTCCTTTAGGCCTGGTGTTCCAGGTAGACTGGTTGAAGTGGTTTCGTATCTGTCTCTGAAGGTGAAGAGGTTTGGGATGTCCTGATCTCTCCCAGGAGTGAGCTCCAGATTCCCAGGTCAAGCGCTCAGATACTCCATCTCCTGCACACACAAGTCTCCCGTCAGACTGCCTTTGTCAAGCCAGACCACCTCCATAGGTAACCCATCCCTTCAGGTAGTTGAAAGCAGATATCAAATCCCCCCTCATTCCTCTCTTCTGCAGACTAAATAATCCCAGTTCCCTCAGTCTCTCCTCATAAGTCATGTGCTCCAGCCCCCTAATCATTTTTGTTGCCCTTTGCTGGACTCTTTCCAATTTTTCCACATGCTTCTTATAGTGTGGGGCCAAAAACTGGACACAGTACTCCAGATGAGGCCTCACCAATGTCGAATAGAGGGGAATGATCACGTCCCTCAATCTACTGGCAATGCTCCTACTTATACAGCCTAAAATACCATTAGCCTTCTTGGCAACAAGGGCACACTGCTGACTCATTCGCTCGCTCCATCACTGTAACCCCTAGGCTCCTTTTCTGCAGAATCTGCGCCTAGCATTGGTCCTAGTCTGTAACAGTGAATGGATTCTTCATCCTAAGTGTAGGACTCTGCATTGTCCTTTTGAACCTCATCAGATTTCTTTTGGCCCAATCTCAATTTATCTAGGTCCTTCTATATCCTATACCTCCAGCGTATCTACCACTCCCCCAGTTTAGTGTCATCAGCAAACTTACTGAGGTGCAGTCCAGCATCCTCCAGATCATTAATGAAGATGTTGAACAAAACCGGCCAGGACCAGCCCTTGGGACACTCCACTTGATACCGGCTGCCAACTAGACATGGAGCCATTGATCACTACCGGTTGAGCTATGGACTGATGGCATCTCCTATGCACTGGGCAGGGCAGTTTGGCTCCCTCACCCCAGGCACAGTGAGTGGGGTTGTTGCCCAGCATCCATCCTCAGCTACCGCTGGCTGTTCTGTGCTGTGAAAGGCAGGGGATAGATAGGGGTCAGGGACAAATCAGTGAAGTGGCGAAACTGGTTTGCTGGCTGAGCAGCTGAAGCCTTAATAGGCACCCACTTGGGAGAGGAGATTGTACATTGGAGCTGCCTGCCGGGTGAGTCATGCCAGGGAGCATATGGGGTTGTGTGTGTGTGTGTGTGTACGCACACAGGGACATGCACTTTGGGGATGGTAGGAGGTATACAGCAGTGTGGGGTGGTTAGTTGGGGTATAGGGCTGTGTGGGTTGCTGTGGGCTGGAGGTATATAGCTGTGTGGAGTGGTTGGGGGAGGGGGCATGTATCTGCCTGTGTCTTCTCATGCCTGAGGTTGAGGAGGGCTGCTGGCCGCACAAAGCTGGCAGGAAAGGCTGCTGTCTGGTCAGCGTATTGGCAGTCAGGCAGGCCGTGCTGCAATCCTCGCAGCACAACGGGCCGTGCTGTTAATTAATGGCTTGCTGGGGGATGATAAATGCTCCAGTTCTATTGTAAAACAGAAGTAAATTTTTAATAAAGGTCCAATTAGTCAGTGCTTCTAGTGGCAGGCAGCTCTGCACCTTCCCAGCAGCCTCACACAGGGGAAGCAACTGAATTGGACCCTTCATTAGACCCTCAGACTAGGGCCTTTACAAGATGGGATCCAACGCGCGTGCCCATATTTGTGATCCTGTCCCTTGCCTGACCCACCAGATTGGAGATGGGCTAAAAACAGCACTGGGGGCATGTTACTGTTTGCGAACGGTATTCTGAGAAAGAGAAGGGTTGGGTATGTGCACATGT
The DNA here is from genome assembly GCF_003597395.2 of Chelonoidis abingdonii. Lineage (NCBI taxonomy): Eukaryota > Metazoa > Chordata > Testudines > Testudinidae > Chelonoidis > Chelonoidis abingdonii. Next base: position 28,443,282 of record NC_133790.1, on the reverse strand, counting down.
GTGATGTGTAGGACCCTGTGTGCATGCACCTGTGTGTACGCAGAGATGTGCTATCAATATTTGAGCAAAGAGCTCCTCTTACAAATATTTCCCCTGTAGCCTGCAACAAGCCCAGCATCCCAGGAATATGTCCTTGCAGTGGGGAGGAGCTGGGCCTGCCCCCAGAGTCCCATCCAGCTTCAGTAGAGGCTGCCATTTTGTGCTCCACAGCCTACATTTTCATTTAAAACAAAGTTAAGCCACCAGCCCTTTCAGTTGCATTGGAACCTTCAGTATGCAAGCCAAATGCAAACCAATGCAGTGATGTTTGCCTGAGTCTACAGAGAGTCTGATACAGTTCTGAGAGGTGTGTACCAATGGGGTGCGACCCAGGGACCGCTCGGTGCCAACTGGTGGAGGACACAGCAGGTGCATAAGGTTTTACTGGGATCCCCTGGATCCTCACTGAACGGTGGCATGTGAGATCTCTACTGAGAGCCAGTAGCCCTCTGGTCATCATAATAATTGTGAAATGTCTGTATGGATAATATTTAAGGAGTTATTTATCTCTGCTGGAAATTATGTTCTTAAGGTCTTGGAATTATGGCAGGTCATCAGTAGGTAGTAACAGGCAGCAGACACCTCTCTCCGTCCACACATTTGTGTATTGGGCATTGCATGCCTCGCACAGCAGGCCTATTGTATAGTGAGCCAGAGGAAAAGAAGAGGTTGTGAAATCTATGAGAGAGGAAATTCACAGGGTAAAACAACCAGGGGAGGGATGAGTGTCCTGGTCATGAATAAAGACAAAAGATTAACTGGGGGTCCAAGGAAACACACAGGATCCCTCACCTAGGAGGCAGACAGCATGTCCCAGCCAAACCTGGATTTAAAGCAGAGCAAGGATTTTGGGTTAGCTAAACTCTACCAGCCATGAGACTGTCTAGTTCATTTAGTCTACGCTCTAGCACAGGGGTTATGATTTTATTTTATATGCAACCCCTTGTTTCCAATACTCCTACTTGCTGCTACTTGACTTTCTGAGCTTTGTTCGATAGATGTATCCTTGATTTCACTGGAATCTAAGTGCTGTGTGTTAATGGAGCGCTGAGCTGAGGTGGCAGCGGTATGCGGGGGCATGCTGCTTCTTTGAGCATAGGGATCGGTGACTGAGCGGTTGGATCGTGCCTATCGTTAGCCTGTAGGGAAAAAGCAGAGCCTGCGAGGCGTAGAGGGCAAGGCTAGTATTGACCATGGTAGGTGGGGTTGGGGGGCTGACCCATGGCAGGCACAGAGCAGGGTTCTTCATGCTAAAGACATGTGATAGCGAGGTGCCTGGTAACCCCCAGAAAGTGGTCACCTAAGTCCACAGCAGCTTGGTATCTAAGCTCTAGCAGGATTCACAAACCAGGCATTCCCCTGCCGAGCTGGCTATTGGGGCTGTGAAGCAGAGACACTTATGCTTTGTAAAAAGCTCTCACCTTATATACAGGTAATATTGAAGGAACAATGTGTTCACACTGACTTGGAGGAGAAATCAATCACCAAGAAATGATGAGCCTTGGGGATGACCTGTCCAAGAAGGAGGAGGCTGTCACTCCTACCTCATCAACCGGCCAGGTAATCGGAGGCTCAATCGACCAGCCTTCCTCCCTCCCAATTCTATCAATGGAAAACTGTCAGTGGTACCACAAACAATCAAAACCTCCTAGAGATGCAAAAGGACCATTAAGACAGACAGTGCTTTGCCCTGCCTGTGAATAGAAACAAAGGCCTGTTTTCAGTATAACAGACTGGGGGAAAAGACTCTGGATTTATTCACTGATGCAGAACCCCTGGCGGAGGACGGTGTTTTCAAGAATATTTGGATCCTCATTATTAGGGAATCAGCTAGCCCTGCAACAGACTGAACCTGGGGGAGGAAATCTACTTTATGAGCAGGGATCCTCGTTTTCCATGTAAAAAACAAAATTCTTCAATAAAAAAACCCCAAAATCTCATGTTTCTCCTTGAATAAAATGAAACGCTGAACTTTAGTTTTCCAAGCCACACTATATACAGGTATCAGTTGAACACAATGTTGTATTGACACATTCCCAATTTTTAAGCAAGTCTGAAGCCTACCAGTGACAGTGGCAGGGGATCCAGCTCTCAGCCCATTCCAAAATCAACCACAAGAGCGGGCGATTGCGCGCACTGAATAAGTGGCACTGGTACTTTCCGTAAAACTCACTTAATATGGTTTTATTTTTTTCACAAAATGTAAAAACTAAAGATTTACTGTAAAAATGCAAATTCCGCTTTTTTCCATGGCAAATGGATTTCTAGGATCCCTGTTTATGAGATCAGCAAGGGAACTATTGACAAGCGGAGACCCAGGTTTGTGTTTTCTGAGTGCGTTTGCCATTGGAACCACTTGTTTCCACCACTCCCTCTTGACTCTGGTTAAATCTTTATTCATTCTGAAATAAGCTTACTTCTGTTGTATCATGAGTGCCCACAAGTGCGATGGGGTTTACAGGAGCGGTGGTTGATGGTAAAACGAGACAGGCTGCACATTTTGGTACTGAAGATCTGGAAATTCTGAGTTGCCAGCTTCCGGGCTATCAGAGGGGAATGATTCAAAGAGATTAACAGGGATTAGGGGCACCTATCGTTAACCTGCAAGGTGGAGAGGAGACAGCTGGAGTGGCTGAAGGGCTAGTAGTGTCAGGGAGGTGGTGACATCCGGCTACCACAAGAAAGGCTTCCTCTTACTGGAGGTAGGAGGTAACGAGAACCATAACGAGCCCAATCCAGTAGGCAGGCTAAGAACACTCCTAAACCCATACACAATAGCTGGGGCGAGGGGAGTCGGCCCCTTACAACCTTTAGCTCAGTAGTTAGGGCCCTCACCTCGGCTGTGGGAGACCCAGCTTCAGTTCTTCCCTTTGCCTGATCCAGAGAAGAGATTTGAATTTAAGTCTTCCACCTCCCAGGCTGGAGGGACAGTCTCGTGCTCTTTCTAGCCCCAAACATTTAATTTTTTATACACAGCCTCAAGAGAAGAGATTAAGGGAGCCCCACATCAAAACATCCCATAACCCTGTGGCCTGACCACTCATCTGCATTGCACGACACCTCGTTCAGATCCCTTCTCCATATCCTGCAGATGGGGTGGAACCGAATCCCAAGTGTGAGAGGTGAAGCTGCGAAATCCTTGCTTCGATTCCTCTGTCTTAGGGGCTGCTCTCAGGTGCCCTGCACGGCAGCACTGACAAACCATCAAAACACTGACACCGCTTTAAGCACTGACACAATGTGATGGTCCCAGCCACACAGCCCCATTCCTTTCACCCCACCTGCCCGCTGGCTCAACCAGCAGCTCGTATTGTCATCAGTTGAGATTCAAGCCCTTGGTATCTGTACTCTAAGAGCTATGGTCTATATACACAGTGAATCACCCTGTGCTTAGGAGGCTGCTAGCACCATCTATGTTGACTTTATGGCTGCGCTGCCCTTCATTCACAAATCCGTGATTATCCCCATACTATTATTGTCATTATGTATATTCCCAGACCAAAAACTTCTCTAAGCGAAGCGAAGGTTGAGAGGACGTTCAGCAACGTAAGGTTGAAAACACGACAGCACTGTTGTAATCATCCCTAAAGCAAGCATTACCAACGCAGGCAATTCAGAGTTAAACGTACACTGAAAAGAACCCTAAACACAGTAAGGTGAGAAATGTCAAATTAAGACACCTGAACAGCCTTAACTCTGCCCTCTTATGATACCTTGCAATAGCAATATGATTCTGACAAAGGCATATGAGAGATTGTGGTCCCAGATTAGATGAAAATTTAAAAAAAAAATCAAATTAGATTGTTTCATACCATTTCTCCTTCATGCTAGCCCTACTGGCATGTCCAGTGTCTGGTGCCACTTTTACCCAGTAGGACAGAGAGACGAATCTGTAACATATCACTGAGGGTTCTGTGAATTATCCCAGGTGTCTTTCTCCTCTGGAAAAGCTGCAGTCAAGTGTGACTATTTGTGGCCATTCAATCACACTGTCTATTATGAACATCCCTCTGTAGATCAGAATTTAACAAGTCCCGGTGAGACCTTAAGTTACGTTCTGTAAACAATATCTCTGGTGTCTGCTTTGTAGTAGCATAGGCTGCACTCCTACAGGCCAATGGGAAATCCCTAACCACGTGCTGTAAGCTATCTGTATTCAGGGCTGTAACGTAGATGGCTTGCTTGGATGTCAGTGTAAACCTTTTAACTAGCCCATCTGTGGCAGAATGGGATGATGATCTGAGGAGATGTATTTGATACCATTTCATTTCCCAAATAATTGATACCCTTTGGCTGTGAGTTGCGGGCCATTGTCACTTAAAATCTGTTCAGCAACTCCCGTCCTGGAAAACAAGTCTTAAACACATCCATCTATGCTGTCCAATCCCTTTTGGACACTTGTTAAGTTCCTGGCCTCAACAACTTCTTGTGGCAATGAGTTCCACCGTCTAAAGACATGTTGTGTGGAAAAGTATTTATATTTTTCAGTGTTGAATTTGCCACCTTTTAATTTCACAGAATAGCCCCTTACAGTGGGCAATGAGGTGTTGAGGAGCTGCTCTGGGCTCAGCCAGCCCCACCCTGCCACACCCACAAGAGATGGACAGGCGGGGGGGAGGAGATACAAGGGAGAAGAACAGCTCACTTGGGAGATACCTGAGCTGTTGCACCTGAGCTAGTCTGCAGCCAGTATAATCACAGCAATTTACAACAACAGTTGTAAATAATTTAGTTTAATTACAGCTTAATTGCTTAAATATGCCCTAGAGGCAAGATTTCAAATAATGTTTCTATGTGGGAAGTTTGAAGTGTCTGTGTTATCCTATTATGAAGTTCCTTTGGGACAAAGAAATGACTGGCACAGGTGCCAAATTTCCTGAAGAACCCAATGTTTAATGTTAACTCAGACGCTATGGAATTGTGACCAGCACCTCCCAAATTCCTGCAAAGTGTACAGGCCCCAGCTGAGATCAGCGTGCTGGGCACTGCACATGCACAGAGCAAGGAACAGGGCTCTGTTTTGAAGTGCTTCCTGTCCTAATTGACAAGATGAGCAAAGGGTGAGAGGGGAACCCAACGTGATGTGACTTGCTCCAGTTCACACAGCAGGTCAGAGGCAGAAGCAGGATTAGGAGGCAGGTCTCCTGCCTCCCAGCCTAGTACGCCAGCAACTAGACCACACCCCTGGCTCCCTTTTGGAATCAAGCTATATTAATAAGGCCTCCACATTTAGTGCACCTGCAGCGTTCCCTATTTAAGATCTGGTTATTATAGCCATGTGCACACGTAAATCCATCTCGTAATTGGTTAGTCACAGGGACAGCGAGTATCTCAGGCGCTGTCCTTTGACTCAATTCCCTGTTCCTCCCCAGACTCCTTGTGCAACCCTGGGCCAGTCACTTAGCCTCTTGTGGCCTCCTTTTCCCATCTGTAAACAGGATGTGATGTCTTTGGGGGCTACCTGAGGTGATCACTGCTACCACCTGCACACAGCAGGAGGGAGCCCTGTCTGTGTCCACCAGAGGAAACTCTCTCCAGCCACCAGCTGCTGGCAACACAACTGCTCCTTTTCCTTTTGCAGGCTAGCAAGGTACACGCTTCATTTTGTGTTAAATGTGAGCACCCAGGCCTCTCTTCTGTTCACCTGCAATGTACGCTGATTGCCTGCCTCCGTGGAAACAGAGCACCCGACGTCACTGGGTTCACCTCCTGTGCAACGCTCTACTTAGCGCAAGGCACTTGGACTGGTTTAGAGTAAAATGAAAGTGAAGTTTATGCAACTGAGCATGAGTTCCTGATTCAAATACAAGGCAAAGAGAATGGTTTGGAAACTCAAAAACATGAAATGCAAGCTGTATCCGATACTTCTTCACAAGTTACTGTCCTGTCTGATAAGGTATTTCTTACCCACTGGTCAGTTCTCGCCGTGCTTGTCCAGTTCAGAGACCTGGGATCCACCGTTCAGGAGACCGCTCCCCATTAACAGTCACTTGTCTATAAACAGCAGCAGCTTGGGCCATTTCTTCCGCTCCTACAGTCACAAGCTCCTACACATGTACTAGAAATCTCCTGTGGCTGGTTTGTAAATGTCCAGCCTGCATCTAGTCCAGACAGTAAACACAGGCTGTCTCCTCGGATGCCCATTGTTCTCATGCTGATTGGGTCAGGACTCAGACTCCACGTCCTCAGGGGAGAAGTTTCACTTCCAGCAGTCTTGGAACACAAAGCCCTGCCTGTTACAGAGCCTACAGTTATTTCCCATGCAAACACCCTGCAATACCCATGACAATCAGCTAGTTCTTAGCTTTCGCTTTCCCGCTTTCCGCAGATATTGCACACGACCCCCTAGGGCAGGGGTCTCAAACTCTATTTACCTTACGACCAGTGCCAGTCCTCAAATCCTCCCAGTGGGCCAATGTCGCTCATACTGCCCAGGACCCGCTCCCCCAAAAACTCCACCCCCCACCTGTTTAAGGCTCAGGGAGGGAGTTTGGATTCAGGAGGAGGTCTGGGGTAGGGGATTGGAGTGCAGGCTCTGGGAGGGAGTTGGGTGCAGAAGGGGTGAGAGGTTGGGCTCTAGGAGGGCATTTGAGTGCGGGAGGGGGTCTGGGGTGCAGGCCGTGGAATGAAGTTGGGGGAACAAAGGTCTGGAATGGAGTTTCGGGATGGGAGAAGGTGTAGAGAGGGGGTGCAGGCTCAAGGAGGGAGTTTGGGGACAGAAGGGGGTGTGGAGAGGGGGTGCAGGCTCAGGGAGGGAGTTTGGGGACAGAAGGGGGTGTGGAGAGGGGGTGCAGGCTCAGAGAGGGATTTTGGGGATGGAAGCGGGTGTGGGGAGGAGGTGCAGGCTCTGGGAAGGAGTTTGGGGACAGGATGGGATATGTGGGGAGGGGGTGCAGGCTCTGGGAGGGAGTTTGGGGTGGGAGGGGGTGTGGGGAGGGGGTGCAGGCTCTGGGAGGGAGTTTGGGGATGGGAGGAGGTTTGGAGAGGGGGTGCAGGCTCTGGGAGGGAGTTTGGGGTTGGGAGGAGGTTTGGAGAGGGGGTGCAGGCTCTGGGAGGGAGTTTGGGAGTGGGAGGGGGTGTGGGAAGCTGGTGCAGGCTCTGGGAACAAGGTGGGGGAGCGGCACTTACCTGGGGCTCCAAGGCGGGGCAGACCGGAGGCCTCCCCGTGCTTTTGCCCCCAGGCACCGTCCCTTTGGCCGCAGGGGCGCTTGGAGTGGGGGCAGAGCGCAGAGGCACAGCCGCGCCCCACCCCTGGAGCAAGCAGGCAGATGCTGCTCAGCTCCGCTACGCTGCCAGGGCCTCTGAGGTGGGAGTGCTGGGGGATAGCAGTTGGGGCCAAGGGAGTGACCCGGCCCCAAAACTGCTAGAGCCCCATGGGCCACACTGGGGAGGCTCGCGGGCTGCAGATGGCCTGCAGGCCGGGAGTTTGAGACCCCTGCCCTAGGGTGAAACACTGAAAAGGTGGTTGGATGCAGGGCTGATCTGCTCAAGTCTGGGCCTGTCTGCATTACAGGGATAATAGACCTGCCTTGTCCTGCCCCGCAGATGGTGTGGGAGGGCAGCTGCTTTGTGATACACCTGATAATCAGATAACAGAGGGGAGGGAGTTCTCACAACTACCTAAGATTAATAGATCTCCCCCCCTAGAATGCACAACTTGCAATGGCTTTGGTGCTATTTGAACCTCAACAAACGTTATTATTTAACATGGAATGTGTAGGCTAAAGGCTCCGGGTCCAGTTACCAGTCCCCGTCGTACCCTTCAGTGGAATATTTGTAGTGTTAATGGATGCACTGTACCCAGCGCAGAGACCCAAACACAGCTTGTCGTCAAGAAATGAATTGCTTGGCTGTTGGCTGTCTGTATGTTGTTATAGGAATGTTTTTATCCTTGGAGTTCCCTTAAGGCCTGTATAAGTATTCTGCTCATAAATACAATTATAGCACTGCTCTTGCTAGAAAAAGCCATATATTATGGGATACTGCAGTCTCATCACCATACCACAGTCACTGTAAAATCCAATATATCAAAGGGAGAGAATGATCAGCTGAGCTCTGGTCCGGGTGGGAAGTTCAGCACCTGAATACTGAAGATCTAGATGCGTCTTAAAGAGTTCCCCATGGTATTCTGCCAATGGAATCGCTTCTCCTAGGTTTCTCTGTACAAATGTGCCCCACACTGAAAAATGAGCAGCCAGGAGTTTTTTGGCCTCGCCAAGCAGAACCTCATTTCGAGGAGAAAGTTACATCCGGAGCCGATTATGTGCAAAGTCGCTGATTTGATTTGCCACTGGAGAGTTGAGAGGTTGTGCCATCCCCACCGCTAGGCCTCCGGGCACTTCCTATCCCACTAACCTAACCAGAGCCCCTCCCCCAGCCTTCCACCAACAATAACCACATGCAACAAATCTTCTTCAACTCCTTGCCAGACTCTCACCACACTTGCCCGGGACTGGCCTTGCAGTTTGCTCTGAACATCAGCGGACCCAGGGGGCCAATGAGTTCTGTAGTTCTGGGCCCGTCATGGAGAACACCCTGGCCACAGCCCCCGGCTATTGTTATGGGTGATGCTTTCGCGGACTGTGGCTGCAGCAGTATCACTGGGTGGATGTAGGAGAGGGATAGGAGGCATCTCAGACAGGCAGGTCTCAGACTGTGCAGGATTTCATAGGTCAGAACTCCACCCAGGAACCAATAGGCAGTGAGCGCAGGTTCTGGAGGACCACAGGCAGCCCCTAACAAGCAGGCTGTTGAATTCAGTGTCCCTTCTCTGGCTGCAGCCCCATGCAGAGTGCATTGCAGCCTCTAATCGTGAGGTGACCAGGGCCCAGATCAGGGCTACAGTGTCCCATGTCTGAAAGAAACCAGGGCAGACTCTTGGCTGCAGGTGGACAGATGGCTGACTGTCAACAGCTGCCACTGGAGCTACATGAACTAGCTGGGAATCTGAGCAGACCCCAAAACTGCAAACTCCCTCCCCAGTGGCAGAGAGGTACTGTCAGTCAAAGGGACAGAAATTGTCCCTGCTATATCTTCCTTAGCCTCTGCCACCCAATCACCATCTCCAGAGTCTGATCTGGATTGTGTGTGAGCCGACTAGCTCTCAGTCATGCTGTCAGCTAAACACTTGATTGGCCACTCAGGCCCCAGTTGTGCCGACATATGAAGATGGATGTCATCAGCATGCTGAAGACACCACAATCAATCCCTCCTTACCAACACTTCTAGTGTCCCCCTCCCCCAAACCATCAAAACAGACTGGCAAGATGGACCCCCACAGAACCTTACTGAAAAGTGCCCCCCAAGAACAGAGACAGTTCCCCCTGGAAAATGCCCCACAACAGGGTAGAGTCCTGATTACCCAACACGATGTTTCCATGCCCTCTTCAATGGATGCAACGGAACAAGGAAAAGAACACAAGAGTAACCAGGTGGTTCTTATCCCTCCAACCTTTCCAGTTCCGTGTGCAACACAGAGCAGGGAGCCATCAGGGCAATGCCGATGGCTTGTCCCGTGTGCACTGTCTGGCATCCCAAGCTGCACAACCCCTGGGTGTTGAGCAGGGGGGAGGGAGGAGGAGCGAGAGGTCGGCTCCTTAGCCATCGTGCCCCACACTCAGCACGGCCCCAATATTGCCGCAGCTACCTCCTGAAGCGGCTCAGGGCTTGGCGGCCAAGCACTGCCAGCCCCTTGCTAATGCTGTGGGTTGGGAGAGGCAAAAGGGCCCCTGCGCCTTTAAGGCTGCCTGGCTGGTGAGCCTTGCATGGAGTGCTAGGAGCAGGCCGGGGACAGGCGGCAGCGCAGGACGGAAGCTGAGCGGTGGGGATCTGGTGCCTTGCACTGGGGGTATGGGCGAGGGGCTCCCCTGGGCCAGGCCTGCAGAGCAGGGTCATAGGCCGTGCTGTCTGGACAGGGGATCCTGGCGCGGCACAGGAGCGTGGAGCAGGGGGACGGGACCCCACGGGTGGGACCAGGCAGCGCAGCCTGGCGGGGGACACCTGCAGAGCGCGCTGGGCAAAAGAGACGGTCCCAGGACCACGGGGGGACGGGGGTATCTGCAGCCCCGGGAAGCCCGCAGGAGTCCTGAGCCGGGCCCCGGCATTAATCTGGGGGGGGGATATGGGAGGAGCCAAGAGGGGCGTGGCCCGAGGAGGAGCCAAGGGGGGCATGGCCAGAGGGGGAGCCAAGAGGGGCACCTTTTTTAAGTTTGCTCCCCCTACACTTAGAACCTGGCTACGCCACTGGTCGGCTGCCAACAGCCACTGCCATTAGGGGTCCCTGGGCCGGAACCCGGAGTGGAGGGCAGGCCCAGGTTCCCCCCTACCCGCCACTACAGAAACACCTCCTGGGAGGGGAAGACAGGTCCCTGTCAGGACAGGAGACTCAACTGTTCTTGAATAAGCCTTTAGGGACAACAGAGACTGTGGGAGTTCTCTCACCAATCTCCTTGCTGGCTTATGATGAAAAGGGTTCAGTAGATTGTACCCTGGCCCTAGAGAGAGAGAGAAGGGCTATGCAGAGGGTCGCAGTGAGCCTCTGAGGCTAGCATAAACTGCCTGGAAGTACGGGATCCCCAGTGACAAGGTCTGAGCTCTGCCACAGTATTCAGAGATGATAAAATTAATGGTGGAGGGAGGTATATTAGTTCACACAAGCTTTTTACTTTTCCAGTTACACTCTTCATAAAATAAATAAATAAATAATAATACAGCCTCTTCCATCCAAAGATCTCAAAACACTGTGCAAACAACAATGAACCAGGGTAAGTCTATACTTGCGGCAGCGCGGAGACTACAGACACTGCATGCCCAGCGAGCTTGGGCATAAACTGCAGTGCAGACAACAGGTCTTGCTGAGGCAAGTAGTGTAGAGTGTTCTGCATGCCTGAACCCGAAACACTTTATCCACACCCCACAGTGCCTTCCCCATCTACTCGGCTGTTTTTAGAAGAGTAGCATCCTGCTGACTGAGACTTTTCCCACTGCCTCCTTCCTCCCTTCTAGAGCCTTTCATAGACTCATAGACTCATAGACTCGTAGGTCAGAAGGGACCAATATGATCATCTAGTCTGACCTCCTGCACAAAGCAGGCCACAGAACCCTACCCATCCACTTTTATAACAACCCCTACACAAATAGAGTAGGGCATTAGTGGACAAGAGCTGAGAATCATTGTTCTAGTCAGCCATAAAAATGTTGGCATACTGTGGGCCATGCAGGTACCCATAGCAGTGCCACTGACTATGAAGGTACGCATTGTCCCCAAATGTGAAATATTGTGGGTGAGGACAAAGTCACGAAGACCAGGCACCAGGTTTGCCGTGATATTATCAAGGATACTGTTCTGATGGCTTGTGGTCCATCTTTGTGTGGAATGTTGGATGTAGAAGGATGCATATGGCCCCTATATTATGTAATATAAGAGCACCTCACAATCTTTAACATATTACCCTCTAAGCGCCCCTGTAATTTAGGATTCCCCTTGGGGGAACTGAGAAAACAGCAACTTGCGCCAAAAGGTCTGCGGAAACAGTTTTGACACGCAGAGAATTGAAAACGTCTAAGTCGGGAAGCTAAGCATAGCACCTAACCATTGGGCCATCCTTCCTCTCATCATCATGGTATCTGAGCATCTCATCTGAGGATACATTTCTACAAACTCTTCAGGGTGTTGGGAGAATAAAACTTTGTCACATTTTGCCTTTGCACTGGCGCAGCATGTAGGGTATGTGCAGCTACATGCTTGCAATGTACTAAAGCTTGATAAGTATATGGAGGGATGATATGATGGGTAGTTTTAATTTGCGCAATTGATCTTGGATTATCATGCAAGATAGCTGCTTAATGGTCTGTGAGGGAGTTGGATGGGAAGGATCTGAGTTACTGCAGAGAATTCTTTCCTGGGTGTGGCTGTGAGTCTTGCCCACATGCTCAGAGTTTAGCTGATCGCCATATTTGGGGTCGGAAGGAATTTTCCTCCAGGCAGATTGGCAGGGTCCCTGGAGGTTTTTTGCCTCCTTCTGCAGCGTGGGCATGATCATGCTGGTGGGATTCTCTGCAGCTTGAGTCTTCAAACCACAATTTTTAGGACTTCAATAACTCATCATGTGTCTACATTGATGACATCTTCATCATCTGGACCCAAGGAAAAGAAGCCCTTGAGGAATTCCACCAGAATTTCAACAATTTCCATCCCACCATCAACCTCAGATTGGACCAGTCCACACAAGAGATTCACTTCCTGGACACTACAGTGCTAATAAGTGATGGTCACATAAACACCACCCTATACCAGAAACCTACTGACCACTATACTTACCTTCATGCCTCCAGCTTCCATCCAGACCACATCACATGATCCATTGTCTACTGCCAAGCCCTAAGATACAACCGTATTTGCTCCAATCCCACAAATACCTACAAGATCTCTATGAAGTGTTCTTAAAAACTACAATACCCAACTGCTGAAGCGAAGAAACAGATGGACAGAGCCAGCAGAGTATCCAGAAGTCACCTACTACAGGACAGGCCCAACAAAGACAGTAACAGAACGCCACTAGCCGTCACCTTCCTCCCCCAGATAAAACCTCTCCAGCGCATCCTCAAAGATCTATAACCTATCCTGAAGGACTATTATTCACTCTCACAGACCTTGGGAGACAGGCCGGTCCTCTCTTACAGACAGCCACCCAACCTGAAACAAATACTCACCAACAAGTACACATCACACAAAAAAAACACTAACCCAAGAACCTATCCTTGCAACAAACCCCATTGCCACAAGTACCCCTCATTGTTTTTGCTAACATGGCTACCATTCTGAAATAAGATAGCTAGGTAAGTGCAAATGATAAACAGATAATCTGAGGCACAGAATTTACCCAGAGAGACTGCAAACAGAACTTTGGTCTCCTAGGCCCTGTGCCACATTCTCCAGCCCATGCCAAGCTCTGATGGAAGGCACTAGCCATGGGGCAAAATGTTAATTTTATAAATCACAGAGAACTTGCCTGTGCCCATTGCAATGGCTGCAGAGCTGCTGGCTAGTCCGTTCCCTGTGTATGTTGTATATCCAGGTACTGTGTGGTGGCGATGGCCCTGCAATAGATTAAATTGCATGGTGGGACGCCCTCATGCACCCCACCTAAAGTCAAACAGGTAGAGTGGCCCCAACTACCCCTCAGTTCCTTTCCAGACATCCCCAGAGGAGTAGGCATTGTAGCAGCGGGGAAGGAGAGTGGGTCACGGAATCCTTATGGACAACCCGTCTTGAAGAATTAGTTGCTGCGGGGTCAGTAACCATTCTTCCTACTTTGAGTGACTGGCCATGTGGATTGGCCACAGTCTCCCACAGTATTCTTGCCAGCAAGTTAAAAAGAGTATGGGCTGGATGAATAGACTATAAGGTGGATAGAAAGCTGGCTAGACTGGTAGTGATCAACAACTCAATGTCTAGTTGGCAGCCGGTATTAAGCGGCATGCCCCAGGGGTCAGTTCTGGGGCCATTTTTGTTCAATATAAGAATGTAAGAACATAACAATGGCCATACTGGGTCAGACCAAAGGTCCATCAAGCTCAGTATCCTGTCCTCTGACAGTGGCGAATGGCAGGTGCCCCAAAAGGAATGAACAGACAGGTTATCGTCAAGTGATCCATGCCCTGTCACCCAATCCCAGCTTCTAGCAAACAGAGGATAGGGATACCATCCCTGCCCATCCTGGCTAATAGGTCCATCACTGGCTATCTTCCATGAATCTACCTAGCTTTCTTTTGAACCCCGTTATAGTATTGGCCTTCACAACACCCTTTGGCAAGGAGTTCCAGAGGTTGACAGTGCATTGCATGAAAAAAATACTTTCTTGGGTTTGTTTTAAACCTGCTACCTATTAATTTCATTTGGTGGCCCCTTGTTCTTGTATTCTGAGGAGGAGTAAATAACACTTCCTTATTTACTTTCTCCACACCAGTCATGATTTTATAGGCCTCTATCATATCCCCCCTCTTTTTCAAGCTGAAAAGTCCCAGTCTCATTAATTTCTCCTGATATGGAAGCCATTCTATATCCCTCATAATTTTTGTTGCCCTTTTCTGAACGTTTTCCAATTACAATATATCTTTTTTGAGACGGGGCGACTACATCTGCACACGGTATTCAAGGTGTGGGTGTACCATGGATTTGTATAGAAGCAATATGATATTTTCTGTCTTGTTATCGATCCCTTTCTTGATGATTCCCAACACTGTTCACTTTTTTGACTGCCACTGCACATTCAGTGGCTAATTTCAGAGAATTATCCACAATGACTCCAAGATCTTTGTTGAGTGGTACCAGCTAATTTAGACCCCGTCATTTTATATGTATAGTTGGGATTATGTTTTCCAATGTGCATTACTTTGCATTCATCAACATTAAATTTCATCAGCCATTTTGTTGCCCAGTCACCCAGTTTTGTGAGATCTGTAGTGTGGTGGTCACCCACTCCTGCCCTGATGGGTTTAAAACAGCCCAGCAGAGGGCCATGGCTCGGGGCAAGCAGCTCCTAGGCTGATTGGGGAAGCAGACACAGCTGCAGCCATTCCAAAAATAGACCTCAACTGGCCCTTAGAAAAGGGCTGTGAGCCAGAGGCTAAGAGAGAGTCACCTCTAGCTGTGGAGGGAGACGGGCCTGGCTGCTGGGGACCATACCAGGGTACCTGAGGTGGAGCAGGGCTGGGGAAAGGCGAGAGGGGCTGGGGAGCTCCTGCCTGGCAACTCCCCAGGCTGCTGGCCATGTGCAAGGCCAAATAGGTACTGGTGTTGCAGGGGGCAGCCCAACGGTAGGTGGAGGCAGCAGGTCCAAACCCCCCTTGCCTGTGATGAGGGCTTGTACGCTGCAGTCTGCCCCAGTGCGTGGGGGTGAGTTGGTGACTGGCAGTAGCCTTATTCTGAGGTGAGGTGGAGATAGTGGGTGGGGGTTCCCCTGGGTGGGGAGACCCAGAAACCATGGGGGTACTGCCAGGGGGCAGCCCCCAAGAGAAAGGGGCACCGGGGTCCAGGAGGGACATGGGGGCCAGCGAAACGCAAGACACCGACTGACAGAGGGTGCTCTGGAGGATGGAACGCTAATTCCCTGGACAACCATCAGGAGGCGTCGAGGCGGTGAGTCTCACACCGTTACAAATCCTTTTGTAGCTTTTCACAGTCTGCCTGGGACTTAACTATCTTGAGTAGTTTTGTATCATCTGCAAATTTTGCCACCTCACTGTTTACCCCTTTTTCCAGCTCCTTTATGAATATGTTAAAAAGGACTGGGCCCAGAACAGATCTCTGGGGGACACCACTATTTACCCCTCTCCATTCTGAAAACTGACCATTTATTCCTACCTTTTGTTTCCTATCTTTTAACCAGTTACCAATCCATGAGAGAATCTTCCCTCTTATCCTGACAGCTTATTTTGCTTAAGAGCCTTGGTGAGAGACCTTGTCAAAGGCTTCTGAAAATCTAAACACACTATATCTTCTGAATCTCCATTGTCCAATGCTTGTTGACCCCTTCAAAGAATTCTAGTAGATTGGTGAGGCATGATTTCCCATTATAAAAACAGTGTACTATTTCCCAACAAATTATGTTCATCTATTGTGTCTGACGATTTTGTTCTTTACGATGGTGTCATGTATGCATCCTCACTCTGAACCTTAGAGTCCAAAAGATGGGGTACCATGAATTCCTCAAGCTTAATTACCAGCTTAGTCTTGTAGCGCTGCCACCAACAGGACTTGCAGTGCCTGGTACACTCTGGTCCCCCTAAAATCTTCCCAGGGATCCCAAGACCCAGACCCCCTGGATCTTAAAACAAGGGAACTGACTATCCCCCCACCCTTTCCCCCTCTTAGACTTTCCCTCCCTGGGTCGTCTGGAGAGGCTTCACCAACTTACTGGTGAAACAAGATCCAAATTCCTTGAATCTTAACACAGGGAAAATAACCCTTCCCCCACCGTGTCCTCTCCCAGGCTTTCCTCCCTGGGCTATCCTGGAGAGATAGACAGATTCAAGCTCCGTGAATCTAAAACAATGGGAAATTCGCTTCCCCCCACCTCCTTTCCCCCCACCACTCCCTGGTGGAGTTTAGAACTCAATTCCCTTGAGCCTAAACAAGGGGGGAAAATCAATCAGTTTTTTAAAAGAAAAGCTTTAAATAAAGAAGAAAAGTAAAATTGTCTCTGTAAATCAAGATGGAAAATGTTACAGGGTCTTTCAGCTTATAGACACCAGGGAGAATCCTCCCTCCAGCACAAATACAAGTTGCAACAGAGATACAACTCCCCAGAAAAATACACATTTGCAAATAAAGAAAACAAACCAAAAAGACTAAACCACCTTTCTAACTGGTACTTACTAAATTGAACAGAAGATTGGAGAGTCTGTATACCTGTCTGGTCCCTCTTAGATCCCTGAGAGAACAGAGAACAAAACAAAGACTTCCCTCCACTGAGATTTGAAAGTATCTTGTCTCCTGATGGTCCTCGGTCAGGTGTTAGCCAGGTTTACTGGACTTGTTTAACCCTTTACTATCTGTTTATGACAGATGGTTCAACCAATTTGCCCAGTACGAAATGAAGCATACTGGCCTGTGGTTGCCAGGGTCACCTCTGGAGCCCTTTTAAATATGTGTCACATTAGCTATCCTCCAGTCATTTGGTACGGAGGTTGATTTAAATTATAGGTTACAGATGACAGTTAGTAGTTCTGCAATTTCACATTTGAGTTCCGTCAGAACCTTGGGTGAATACCATCAGGTCCTGGAGACTATTACTGTTTAGTTAATCGATTATTCCAAACCCCTCTAATGACACTTCAATTTGGGACAGTTCCTCAAGATCTGTCCACCAGAAGAGTGGTGAGGTTTGGAATCTCCGTCATGTCCTCAACAGTGAAGATCGATGCAAAGAATTCATTTAGTTTCTCCACAATGATCTTATCTCTTGAGTGCTCCTTTAGCATCTCGATCATCCAGTGGCCCCACTGGTTGTTTAGCAGGCTTCCTGCTTCTGATATATTAAAAAAAATGCTATTACTTTTGGAGTCTTTGCTATCTGTTCTTCAAATTCTTTTTTGGTCTTTCTTTACTTTTTATATTTTACACTTCATTGCTAGAGTTTATGCTCTTTTCTATTTTCCTCATTAGGATTTATCTTCCACTTTTAAAGGCTTCCTTTTGCCTCTCTCTGCTCTTTTACTTTGTTGTTTAACCACAGTGGCTCTTTTTGGTTCTCTACTATGTTTTTTAAATTGGGGGATACATTTAAGTGAGCCTCTATTATGGTGTCTTCAAAGAGTTTCCACGCAGCTTGCAGGGATTTTAATTTAATGGTGCTGTACCTTTTCATTTCTGTTTAACTAACTCCTCACTTTTTGTGTAGTTCCCCTTCTGAAATTAATGCTACAGTGTTGGGCCACTGTGAGTTTTCCCGCCACGGGATGTTAAATTTAATTATATGATGGTCACTATTACCCAAGCATCCACTATATTCACCTCTTGACCTGACCCTGCGCTCCGCTTAGGACTAAATCAAGAATTGCCTCTTCTCTTGTGGGTTCCAGGACTAGCTGCTCCAAGAAGCAGTCATTTAAGGTGTCAAGAAACTTTATCTCAGCATCCCTTCCTGAGGTGATAGGTACCCAGTCAATATGGGGATCCTTGAAATCTCGCATTATTATTATTGAGGGTTTTTTTTATCTTAATAGCCTCTTTACTCTCCCTGAGCATATCAGAGTCACTAACACCATCCTGGTCAGGTGGTCTGTAATATGACCCTACTGCTATATTCTTAGTTTTCATGCATGGAATTACTATCCATAGAGATTCATAGCACAATTAGTTCATTTAAGATTTTTACTTCATTTGATTCTACGCTTTTCTTTCCACATATAGTGCTACCCCCACCAGCATGACCTGTTCTGTCCTTCTGATATATTTTGTATACTGGTATTACTGTGTCCCATTGATTATCATCATGTCGCCAGGTTTCTGTGATGCCTGTGTCTATCATAGCCTCATTTAATACTAGGCACTCTAGTTCACCCATCTTATTATTTAGACTTCTAGAATTGGTATATAAGCATTTTAAAAACTTGTCATTTTTTGGCTGTCCCCTATTGCATGGTGTAATTGAATGGGACTTCTTTCCATTTGACTGTTTCTTATCAGAGCCTCCCTGCATTTTATCATTTTCCATCCTCTCCTCCTTATTAGGACACAGGGAATCTCCATTTATAGATTCTCCACCTAAGGGATGTCTGAACCATATGCTCCTCCGCACCTGTCGGCTTTTCCCCCAGTCCTTAATTTAAAAACTGTTCTACGACTTTTTTAATTTTAAGCACCAGCAATCTGGTTCCATTTTGGTTTAGGTTGAGCCTATCCATCCTATATAGGCTCAATCTCTTCCAAAAGCTTTGCCGGTTCCTATTAAATCTAAACCCCTCCTCTCTACACCATCATCTCATCCACGCGTTGAGACCCTGCAGTTCTGCCTGTCTAACTGGCCTTGCGCGTGGAACTGGAAGCATTTCAGAGAATTCTAACATGGAGGTCCTGGACTTCAATCTCTTACCTAGCAGCCTAAATCTGGCCTCTAGGACTCTCTCCTATCCTTCCCCATGTCATTGGTACCCACATGTACCACGACCACCAGCTCCTTCTCAGCACTGTAAGTTTATCTAGATGTCTTATGAGATCGGCAAACTTTGCAGCAGGCAGGCAAGTCAACCATGCAGTTCTCCCAATCGTTGCAAACCCAGTTATCTATGTTTCTAATGAGCGAGTCGCCCATTGTTAATACCTGTCTCTTCCTAATAGCTGGAACTCCCTCCCTTGGAGAAGTATCCTCAGTGCAAGAGGATACCACATCATCATCTGAGAGGAGGGTCCTAACTATGGGATCATTTCCTTCTGCTCCAGTTGGATGTTCTCCTTCCCTGAGACTTTCATCCTCCACAACAGCACAGAGGCTGTCAGACAAGGGGTGGGACCATTCTACTGTGTCCCGGAAAGTCTCATCTGTGTACCTCTTTGTCTCCCTTAGCTCCTCCAGCTCAGCCACCCTGGTCTCCATAGTCTGCACACGGTCTCCGAGGGCCAGGAGCTCCTTGCACCGAATGCACACATATGCCACCAGCCCATAGGGCAGATAATCATACATGCTGCATTGGGTTCAATAAACTAAATAGCTCCCACTCTGTTGCTGGACTTCTGCCTGTATTCTCTTTTTACTCCCGAAGCTTGTTCCCTTGTTAGTGCTTTGTTTTTATCAAGCAGTGTTTTGACCTTTAAGTTCAAAGAATGTTAGGTGTATCTAGCCCCAGCTCACGCTCCCTCTGAAACTCCCTCGCCAAACTTCCCTGTTAGCTGCTCCTGTTCACTATGTCCTTTATTAATGATCTGGATGATGTGATGGATTGCACCCTCAGCAAGTTCGTGGATGACACTAGGGGGAGAGGTAGATATGATGGAGGGTAGAGATAGGGTCTAGAGTGACCTAGACAAATTTGAGGATTGGGCCAAAAGAAATCTAATGAGATTCAACAAGGACAAGTGCAGAGTCCTGCACTTAAGATGGAAGAATCCTATGCACCTCTACAGGCGGGGAATCAACTAGATAAGCAGCAGTTCTGCAGAAAAGGACCTGGAGATTACAGTGGACGAGAAGCTGGATATGAGTCAGGAGTGTGCCCTTTTTTCCAAGAAGGCCAAGGGCATATATTAGTAGGAGCATTGCCAGCAGATCAAGGGAAGTGATTATTCCCCTCTATTCAGCACTGATGAGACCACATCTGGAGTATTGCATCCAGTTTTGGGCCCCACACTACAGAAGGGATGTGGACAAATTGGAGAGAGTCCAGTAGAGGGCAATGAAAATGATCAGGAGGCTGGAGCACATGACTTACGAGGAGAGGCTGAGGGAGCAGGGGTTATTTAGTCTGCAAAAGTGAAAAATGAGGTGGGATTTGATAGCAGCCTTCAAGTATCTGAAAGGACGGTTCCAAAGAGGATAGAATTAGGCCGTTCTCAGTGGTGGCAGATGACAGAATAAGGGGCAATGTTCTCAAGTTGCAGTGGGAGGAGGTCTAGGTTGGATATTAGGAAACGCTATTTCACTACGAGGGTGGTGAAGGACTGGAATGGCTTACTTAGGAAGATGGTGGAATCTCCATCCTTAGAAGTTTTTGTTGCCTGGCTTGACAAAGCCCTGGCTGGGATGATTTAGTTGGGGACTGGTCCTGCTTTGAGCAGGGGGTTGGACTAGATGACCTCCTGAGGACTCTTCCAACCCTAATCTTCTATGATTCTGATCTAGGGACAAACAAACAGTTGCTTGATTTCCCCAAAATAAAAGGCTGTTACCAAAGGGGGGTTGTGATGGATTAGGGGCTGTCTGTGTGGGGTATGGGAGAGCAGGGGATGTCTTTAGGTGAGGGACAGGATCTTTAAGCCTGTAACCTGAGCCAGGCAGGGAGGAGGGGGGTCAGCACCTTTGCCCAGGAAGCTGGACAAAGGAATTGGCCGGCTGGAGGGAGGGGCAGGTCAGTTTGGGTTTTGGGGCTGTGTGGGCAGAATTTCAGGGTATCCTAGCTAGGATCCAAGCACCCTGAAAGCCCAGAAGGACTCAATGGAGGTCCTGACTGTGGCCTGCAAGCTCTGCTGTAACCTGCGTTCCTGTTGTCCAATAAACCTTCTGTTTTACTGGCTGGCTAAAAGTCATTTGGGGTCCAGGAAGAGGGTGCAGGGCCGGACTTCCCCAGACTCCGTGACAGAGGTGGAAGGAAGGGTTGCCAAACTCTTTGATGCTAGCATCACATCTCGTGCCTGTGGAAGATGCAGACTGTGCTGTAACCTCCCTGACTGTGCAGGGCATGAAGCTAGTAGTGAATACCTACTTTATCTGCCATACCAACAACAAGCTAAGCCATAGCTTAACTAGAACCATCTTCCCCCTCTCGAGGAGGGCTGGCTCTGGTCCCAGGATCACAGAAGGGAGTGTGGATAGAATCCTGACATGCCAGGGTGCTCCTGGAGAGAGACCAATGGGAGGATTAGGTCTCACATGTCTGATCTTGGTGTCTGTGGAGCTTGAATTGAACGCACCGAGGGAACCATTTTAGGTTGTGTCAGAAGGTTTTCGAGTCCATGTAGAGAAGGAATAACATATGGAACATCCCGCAGGAATACGACCCTCTCTTCAACACTAGAGGCACCTGAGGAAAGGTTTTGAACCCAGGGATTGGTTCTACCCTGTTGCTCTAGAGCCCTGTATGAGTGGGGTAGGGGAAGAGAAGGAGAGGGGAGAGACACAGAGGTGAGCCAATAAACCATATGACCAAAAGTTGGGAGGGTTGTGCAAGGGACAGAAGACTATCTACTAATTAACACTAATGAACATACTAATAACGGAAGAGGATAATGCATGGCCAGATCAGATGATAAACAGTCACATAAAAAGAATCTGCACATCAGAAAAGGGCAGACAAAATAAACAGGACAAGTTTTAAAGTGTTGTACACAAATGCTAGAAGTCTAATAATAAGATGGTGAACTAGGTGCTCTGTGATAAAGAAGGATATTGATATAATAGGCATCACAGAAAACTGGTGGACTGAGAGCAAACAATGGGACACAATCATTCCGGGGTACAAAATATATCGGAAGGACAGAACAGGTCGTGCAGAGGAGAGCAGCACTATATGTTAAAGAAAATGTAGATACAAATGAAGTAAAAATCTTAAGCGAATCCACATATTCCATAGAATCACGTGATGGATAGAAATTTCATGCTCTAATAAAATATAACGTTAGGATCTATTATCGACCACCTGACCAGGACAGTGATAGTGGATGATGAAATGCTGAGGGAAATTAGAGGCTATCAAATTAAGAACCCAATAATAGTGGGGATTTCAATTATCCCATATGACTGGGAACATTTCACTTCAGGATGAAATGCAGAGATAAAATTTCTCGATACTCTAAATGACTGCTTCATGGAGCAGCTGGTACGGGAACCCACAGGGGAGAGGCAACTCTAGATTAATCCTGAGTGGAGTGCAGGAGCGGTCCAAGAGGTAACTATAGCAGGACCGCTTGGAATAGTACCATAATACAATAACATTCAACATCCCTGTGGTGGGAAGAACATCTCAACAGCCAACACTGTGGCATTTAATTTCAAAAGGGGACTATACAAAAATGAGAGAGGTAGTAAGAAAGTAAAAGGTACAGTAACTAAGTGAAATCCCTGCAGCTGCATGGGCCCTTTTTAAAGACACCATAATAGAGGCCTAACTTCAATATATACCCAAATTAAAAACACAGTAAAAGAACTAAAAAAGAGCCACCGTGGCTTAACAACCATGTAAAAGAACAGTGAGAGATAAAAAGACTCCTTTAAAAGGTGGAAGTCAAAATCCAGTGAGGCAAATAGAAAGGAGCACAAACACTGCAAACTTAAGTGCAAGAGTGTAATAAGAAAAGCCAAAGAGGAGTTTGAAGAACGGTAGCATAAACTCCAAATAGCAAAATGTTTTTTAAGTACATCAGAAGTAGGAAGCCTGCTAAACAACCAGTGGGGGCCCTTGATGTCGAAATACAAAAGGATTGCTAAAGACGATAAAGTCATTGCGGAGAACTAAAATGGATTCTTGCTTCAGTCTTCACGCTTGAGAATGTTAGGGAGATTCTCAAATCTGAGCTGCATTTTGTAGGTGACAAATCTGAGGAACTGTCACAGATTGAAGTGTCACTAGAGGAGATTTGGAATTAATGATAAACTCAACATAAACAATCACCGAGACCAAATGGCATTCTCTAAGATTTCTGAAGAACTCAAATATGAAGTTGCGGAACTTAACTAAGGTTTGTAACCTGTCCTTTAAGTCGGTTCGTACCCAATGACTGGAAGTTAGCTAATGTAACACCAATATTTAAAAGGGCTCTAGAGGTGATCCGGCAATTACAGACGGTAATCTAACGTCGTACTGGCAATTAGTTGAAACAATAGTTAAGAATAAAATTGTCAGACACATAGAAAAACAAACTGTTGAGCAATAGTCAACATGGTTTCTGTAAAGGAAATCCATATCTTACTAATCTATTAGAGTTCTTTGAAGCAGTCAACAAACCTGTGGCCAAGGGGGATCCAGTGGACATAGTGTACTTAGATTTCCAGAAAGCCTTTGACAAGGTCCCTCACCAAAGCTTTACGTAAATTAAGCTGTCATGGGATAAAAGGGAAGTCCTTCATGGACTGAGAACTGGTTAAAAGACAGGGAACAAAGGGTAGGAATTAATGGTAATTCTCAGAATGGAGAGGGTTACTAGTGGTGTTCCCCAAGAGTCAGTCCTAGGACCAACCTATTCAATTATTCATAAATGATTCTGAGAAAGGGGTAAACTGTGAGTGCAAAGTTTGCAGATGAACTAAAACTATCAAGATAGTTAAGACCAAAGCAGATTGGAGAACTTCAACAAGATCTCACAAAAACTAAGTGACTGGGCAACAAAATGGCAAAGGAAATTTAATGTCGATAAATGTAAAGTAATGCACATTGAAAAAAATAACCCCACTATACTACTACAATCGATGAGGCTAATTTAGCTACAAGAGTCAGGAAAAAGTTCTTGCGTCATCGTGGGATAGTTCTCTGAAGATGTCACGCAGTGCGCAGAGGCGGTCAAAAAAGCAAAAAAGGATGTTAGGAATTGTTAAAAAGGGGATAGAGAAAAGACAGAGAATATATTATTGCCGTGTATATAAATCCATGGTACGCCCACATCTCGAATACTGTGTACAGAGTGATCTCGTCAACCTCAAAAAAGATATTCTAGCACTAGGAAAAGGTTCAGAAAAAAGGCAACTAAAAGATTAGGGGTTGGAGAGGGTCCCATACGAGAAAGATTAAAGAGGAGCTAGCCTTGTCAACTGGAAAAGAGGTAGACTAAGTTGAGATAAATATAGATATAATAAATATGTGACTTGGAGAAAGTGGATAAGTGAAAAGTTATTACTATTCCATATACAAGAAACTGGAGGTCA
Source organism: Chelonoidis abingdonii (assembly GCF_003597395.2). Lineage (NCBI taxonomy): Eukaryota > Metazoa > Chordata > Testudines > Testudinidae > Chelonoidis > Chelonoidis abingdonii. The sequence continues at coordinate 28,419,172 of NC_133790.1, read as the reverse complement.
CCAATAAAATTAATACGGTAGCAGGTTTTAAAACAATAAAAGGAATCTTCCAGCACAGCGCCAGTCAACTGGGACTCCTTACTAGGAGGTTGTTGAAGGCTAGATTATAACAATGTTTAAAAGGAACTGATAAATTCATCGTGGCTAAGTCCATAACGGCTATCTAGCCAGGATGGGTAAGGGAATGGTGTTTCTCTCGCCTCTATTCATCAAATGATGGAGATGGATGGCAGGAGAGAGATCACTTGATCATTGCCTGTTTGCTTCACTCCCTCTGGGGCACCTGGCATTGGCCACTGTCAGTAGACAGATACTGGGCTAGATGGACCTTTGATCTGACCTGGTATGGCCGTTCTTATGTTCTTATGTTCTTATCTAACCCTAAAGAGCACTGTTCACAGAGGAACAAGAGGACCCAGCCATGTTCCACTTCCCATGAGGGTGTCAGAAGGAACTGAGGAATGGTTAGGCCTGCTCTGCCGTTTATGCCCTTGAGTTTGGGGGAGGTCATGAGGACAGCGAGGACACAGGCATGGCCCCAGCAGATACCGCTGGCCAAATGAATCCAATGCAGCATGTAGGAGGCATAATCCATGTGGAAAATCACTTGAAGACACATCCCTCTCCCACAGACAGCCTCAGCATCTCCTCCACTGGTTTCCCTGCTCTGTTGAATGTGCATCTGTAGCCCCCATTGTCCAAACCAAACAGACTCTAGGGTGACCAGACAGCAAATGTGAAAAATCGGGATGGAGGTCGGGGGTAATAGGTGCCTATGTAAGAAAAAGACCCAAAAATTGAGATTGTCCCTATAAAACATCTGGTCATCCTAACAGACTCTGCCAGTCTAGCTAGTGACTCCAGCTCTTGCACCCAGTACATGCAAGATGGCCATGCTGTCAGAATCAGTATGCATCACATTCTTTTCTCTGGCTGCATTTCTGTAGGGTCACAAACTGGTCACACAACAGACACAAAGTGCCTGTTTTATAAAAATGTTCTCTGGTGGCGTTACTGCCGCCTTCCGACTGAACAGCAGCGTGGATGTAGTTCTCTGCCCAGAGGGTTTTTTCCATTAACTCAGTGTTTGAGCACCTATTGTGAGACACCGAGCAAGCGTCATTAACATTGACTTGCAGCAAAGAACAGCTCTGATTGTATCTGCATTCACTCATGTTCCTCACTCCAAACTCAGCCCTTCACGCTGAGCTCTCGTTCCCACGGCCCAAGGGAAATGGAGCAGAGTCCACCAAGCTTCGAACAAACATTTTGTGCTTACAAGAAAACCAAACAACAAAAACATTTGGATGGATTCTGTGAAAAACTATGGCATTTCAAGTTTCTGAAAAGAAATTCCTAGGAAATCAGGAGAAACAAGGGGCACCGGAAAAAACATGGCACATGATTACTTTAAGAATGTATCAGAAAATCAGCATCTATTTCCTGGAAAAGGCAGAGTCCAGCCAGTAACCCACCAATAATCACCCAGCAATACACTTTCCCCTCCTTTGCAACCAACACAATCACAGGGGCTAATGTCAGAGGAGATTTGTTTAAATACAGTGTTTTCATTTCAGATGCTTTCTATTTATAGGTAAAGTAATGGCTGGCTCACACAGCACCTGCTGGCTCCGAATCAGCCCCAGACATTGGATGTTGTTCTAGCCTTTTGTGGTTGTTTCTTGCGGTTTGCAACTTCTTCAGAACCACTTAACTGATTTATAACCTGATAATCCAGCCCCTTCGTTAGACCTAGTGTACAGTCATTTATCATTCTCTGCTGATTTTCAAGCCCATTAGTACATGACCTGAAATGATTATAGCCATTCAGAATTAAACAATTCAATTGGACTAATGCTGTAGTGCAACATCCGGAACCCAAGACATGGGCTTACTGCGATGTGCCCTTTGTGCCAAACACCAGGAATAATCAGAGGCCTCAGGCCGGGCCACTGCACAGACAGGGTAACAAACGGCTGGAATCTGTTAGTGCAGAAGAGAATTGGGACACTAGGCCATGTCTTTTCAAAGGCTCCAGCATGGAGTGAACGGGAGACACTCGATCTGATTGCTGTATGGGGAGAAGAATCTGTGCAGGCCGAACTCCGATCAAAAAGAAGAAATGCTAATATATATGCCAAAATCGCACGGGGCATGATGGATAGAGGCTAGAACAGGGACACACAGCAGTGCTATGTGAAATTTAAGGAGCTCAGGCAAGCCTACCAAGAGACAAAGGAGCAAATGGTCACTCCAGGTCAGAGCTCCATACATGCTGCTTCCATGATCAGCTGCATGCCATTCTAGGGGGGGACCCTACCACTACCCCACCACTACCCACCACTGTCCATGGACACCTGCAAGGGGGGAGTCTCATGCAACAAGGAGAAGGATTTGTGGATGAGGAAGAGGAGGAGGAGAATGCACAGCAGGCAAGCAGTGAATCTGTTCTCCCCAGCAGCCAGGACCTTTTCATCACCCTGGAGCCAATACCCTCCCAAGGCGGGATCCCTGACCCTGAAGCCAGAGAAGGCCCATCTGGTGAGTGCACATTTGTAACTACAGTACAGGGTTTAAAAGCAATAGTGTTTAATGTCTGAATTGCCCTGAAGACTTGGGATGCATTCGCAGCCAGTATAGCTACTCCAAGGACATCTCCATGAAATTCTCCTGGAGGTACTCTGAAAGCCTTGGCAGAAGGTTTCTGGGGAGGGCTGCCTTATTTCATCTTCCACAGTAGGACACTTACCATGCCAAGCAAGTAGTCTGGAATCATGGCAGTGCAAAGCATGGCAGCAAATAGTCCTGGGTTTTGGCCGCATTCAAGCAACATTCGGTCTATAGCTTTCTGTGTTAGCCTCAGGAGAGTGATATCATTCATGGTCACCTGGTTGAAATAGGGGAATTTTTGTAAGGGAACAGTAAAAGGACTCCGTTCATGCTGGGCTGTTTGCGCTTAGCTAAAAGGGATCATCCCAGAGAATAATCAGAGAGGTGTGTGCTGCACATCGACCTGAAAACCGCAGGCAGCCCCTCCTTTTAAATGTGAAACCCAACTAGCATTGCTTGCTATGGGAAAGGAGGGCACTGCAGTTTGAAATCATTCCCATATATTATGAAGGCATAAGAAGCCAACCCAGCATATCCATTGGCCTACCATGGCTGCCTGGAAACCGAATTCTGTTGCCCAGCCGTGTGCGATGTGTCACCATACTGGCAGGCACTCAATATAAAAGGCAAAATGTGAACTTGTATCTAAAGCACGTGCTGTCTGCTGTGAATTGCTTGATTCGCTGTGAAAGAGTGTCCTTTTTGTTCTCAGAAATGTATCATCTTAAATTTCACTCTCCCTTTTTATCCCCCCGCAGGTGCAAATGTTTCTATGCTCCCCCTATCATCTCCATCCCTGAGGTTATCACAGATTAGAAGGTGAAAAAAAAACGCACTCGCAATGACATGTTTTCTGAGCTCATGCAGTCCTCCCACACTGACAGGGTACATCTGAGTGCATGGAGGAATTCAGTGGCAGAGGCCAGGAAAGCATTAATTGACCATGATGAGCAGAGGCAAGAGGCGATGCTGAAGCTAATGGGGGAGCAAATGGACATGATGAGGGGTCTGGTGGAGCAGCAGGAAAGCCAACAAGAGCACAGACCTCCCCCCTCCATCCACTGTATAACCACCTGCCCTCCTCCCCCAGTTCCATAGCCTCCTCACCCAGACGCCCAAGAACGCAGGAGGGAGGCTCCGGGCACCCAGCCATTCCACTCCAGAGGATGTCCCAAGCAACAACAGGCTGTCATTCAAACTGTTTTGATTTGTAGTGTGGCTACAATAAGCAATGTGGCCTTATCCTTCCCTCCTCCCCCACCCCATCCCACCTGGCTACCTTGTCAATTATCTCACTTTTTTTTTTTTAAATAAGAAAGAAAGAATGCATGGTTTCCAAACAATAGTTACTTTATTTCCTTTGCCAGCTGTGATTGAAGTGGAGAGGGTGGTTGGCCTACAGGGAATTAAAATCGACAAAGGAGGTGGGTTTGCATCAAGGAGAAACACACACAACTGTCATACTGTAGCCTGGTCAGTCATGAAACTGGTTTTCAAAGCCTCTCTCATGCATAGCGTGCCTTGCTGTGCTCTTCTAATCGCCCTGATGTCTGGCTGCTCAAAATTGGCTGCCAGGCGATTTGCCTCAACCTTCCACCCTGCCATAAATGTCTCCCCCTTACTCTCACAGATGTTATGGAGCACACAGCAAGCAGCAATAACAATGGAAATGTTGGTTGTGCTGAGGTCTGACCTACTCAGCAAACAGTACCAGCACCCTTTTAAATGTCCAAAGGCACATGCTACCCCCATTCTGCACTTGCTCAGCCTATAGTTGAACTGCTGCCTACTGCTGTCCAGGCAGTCTGCGTATGGCTTCATGAGCCATGGGAGCAAGGGGTAGCACTGAGCACCAGAAGCCCAGTGGCTATATGCATGTGTGTGTAGTTAGGTTTGTTTGCATGGCAGGCTTCCGTCAGGGAGCAGCCATATACTTTATTCATTCTTGTTCAGTGATTCAGTCAGAGCGCGTCAGGCAATGTAGGCATTTTTACTGTTGAATGGTGTCGTTTCTAAAAAGAATTTAATTATAACTGACTCTTCCTGACTCTTCCCTCTCTTATGTGGATGTAAATCAGGAGCAATTCCAATGAAGTCAGCATTACACTGGGGGTAAAACTGGTGTAAGTTAGAGGAGAGTCAGAGCTGCAGAATTTCTTCCAAGATCTAACTGCCCACACATTCAGTTAAACAGGAACGGCTATATGTAACCGTGCCATCTCATGGGGACCTGCAGTATTGCAGTTGCATCTCTTTTTCCTTAACGTTTGGATTTCTCTCTAACGTGGAACATGCTGTTAAACTGCTGGCAGCAAGGAAAGCAAGTGGGCAAAACAAATATGTCAAAGACTGCGAGGCTAACAGCTTGCAGGGGTTTGGTTTGTTTGGGGGGGTTGGGGTGGGGTGGGGTGTTGGCCTAAGTTTAGAGATTGCACCCAGCTGTATCTGGCTCTCGTACTCCTTCTCTGAATGGCTTCACAAAATTCCTGTTTGCTGCTCTAGTTCGCTAGCTCCTCTGGTTGCTTAGAAGCGGACTTTTTAAATCCCTCTTCTCCCTGAGTCAGCCCTGCCTCCTTGCCAAGGTATTCCAAAGGGGTTGGGGTGATCCAAGGACTTTACGTCCCATGCACATACGGGGTAGTCAGGCTTCTGAGCCTCAAAAGTATGATAGCAAAGTTGCTGGCAGAAGAGCCTAATGCTGCACCCCCAGGGGCACCTTGGCACCAAGTCCTGTTCTTACAGTGACAAGAATTATTACCTTAATGACCAGAGACTATCAGCAAGTCATTAATACCAACCATAAACGGCTAAAGCCGTGCAAAACAAGTATCTAATTACAATTCCTGGCAGTCTGTGCGTGTCTGGAATGCCTGCTCGGGAGAGCACCCAGCTCAAACACAAAGGGGAGGCAACATGCCTGATGCACGGAGCAGCTCCAAGGCAGATAACTGGTCAATTCAAAGCCTTGTGCACACTTCCCTGGAAGGGCCCCATCCATCATCATCTGACTTATGTCATTTCTCCGTGCAGGTGGTTCTGGCACAGAGAACCGGGCCCTGTCACTGGGGAGGAGGAATCTGTATTGGAGCGTCCCGCAAGAGCTCTGTGGCAGGTCGAGAGAGAGAAATACCCAAGAGAAAGGAAGGAATAAGGCAGGCAGTGTGTAGATGGATGTCTCCTGAAGAGATGCTTTAGGCAGACACAAGTTATTGAGCACAATGCAAGCGTGAGTGGGTGGCTTCTCTCGCCTGTGTTATTCAGCAGATCAGACTAGATGAGTGAATGGTCCTATCTGGTCTAAAATCTATGAATCTATTAGCCAGCCACTGCTTAGCAGAGTGTGTGTGTGTGTGTGTGTGTGTGTGTGTGTGTACAGGAGTGTGCATGTGTGTGAGAGTGTGTGCGCACGTGCACATACACAGCGGGTGATGTTACTTTCTCTCCTTTCATAGACAAGGCCCAGATGTCACTGCCTAGAAGTCAAAGCAAGTCCATTAAAACCAGCCTGTCTTTACTCTCCAGCCTGTCTTGGTGTTAAAACGTCCCTGAATCCACTGTGCGAAACTGACTGTCCTTCCTGCTGAGCTCCAGCGAAGCCACTTTCCCTGGCACAGTGACCTGCTTACGGAGAAGGCAGCAGGGAGAGGGTGCCATTGGGAAGGTCTCCAAGGCTCAGATGGGTCTGGGGTAGGAGGGAGGAGGGGAAGCATTGTGCCTGAAAAGCCCATTGTGTAGGAAGAGCATTTCAGGCCCAAGCAAAGGACTCCAGATGCTAGTTCTGGTTAGCACAGGATGGCCCCAAGCTCCGACAGCGGCAAAGATGGCACATAGTGCAGAGTCTGGCTCAAAGTTTCCACAGGAAACAAACAACAACAAAAATTCCAAAAGCCACCTAGCAAATATCTCAGAAATGCAGCATCAGTGCTAAACAATGGACTCAGCTGCACCCAAACCATGGGGCGAGCCAGAACTCTCCAGGAGTCGCAGCACCCTGTGGGTTATGCACTAACCATCCCACACAGAGACTCCCGGAAAAGCAGCACGTCCCCAGGTTCGAAGCAGTCAACAACAGAACAGACACCCAGAAACCCCCATGCCACAAGGTCGGCTGCAACTGTCTTTGGGAGGGCTCGGCCCTGCACTTCTCAGGATGGGCACCCAAAAATCTGGGGCTACTTTTGAAAATGTTGATCGCAAAAATGCAAACTAGTGCCTGAAATATGGATGCTAGGTCAGCCTATCAGGAAACAGGAATCATGCCCTGCGACTTCAGTGCTCGATCTCACAGGCCAGATAGTGAATATTTGTTGTAATGAGCTGTCGAGCAACCCATAGGCTTCAATGTGCTGGCCTGGAATTCAGGACTGAAAATCAGCCTGTTCACAGACAATTCACAAACAGAAGAGCTACAGGTGCTGGATTTATTGCTTGCTACAACTAGCACTAGTTCATTCCTCCCACAGCAGCAACTCAGCCGGATAGATGTGCAAATGCCTTTCCCACAATACAGAGTTTTAGGTACTAACTCCAAGCTCCTTGAAATCGGAACCGTAACACCCATCACTGCCACATGTAGGCACGAGCTCTTTTAATTAGTACCTTCTCCTAGTTAATTACTTTTGGGAAATGCTCCAGAATCTGAATGAAAAGAGTGTGTTCCTGGGAGAATGAGTCACACCCCTCCTCCTAGCACTTGCAGTAATATTTCTTTGGGCTGCTGATAGCGCCTACCCTCTGCACAGAACAAAGCACTTTATAAAGGTGGCAGGTGAAGACGCTTTATGCCTACAGGTGAGATTTCCCATCAATATAATAAACCACCTTTGCGAGTGGATGTAGCTATGTTGGCAGGAGAAGCTCTGTCCACTCCAGTGCTTAGGTTGGTATAACTTACATCACTCAGGGCATGGCTTATTCACACTGCAGAGACATAAGTGGTATGTGTACAAGTCCTGTGACAAAGCCATGAATGCAGAACCCGAGTTCCCAATCCCTTGCTCTAACCACTAGGCCATGCCAACAGCATGAACACTGGAAGCTGGGTCATGGCTGAGCTGATGTTGACTTGAAGACACGGGTGGGTGGGAACTGTTGTGATAACTGGGCCTACAAACTTACCCCAATTGTAAGACCAACTGGTGGCAAGCAGGTGAAAGTTCATGAGCTGTCACAATGATCTGTTCTCTAGAACTGTTTGAAAAAGGTGTGAGGAGACATTAAGAGTGACTTAATTTAAACCAAAAGGCTTTGCTGGCACTACTCCAGGACTGTGCTAAGACTGAATGATAATCATGACAAGAGCAGCAGAAAATCAGGAACCAAAATGAGTGTGTTGGCGATCAGGCCCAGCTGGTGGACAAAATCATGAGAGGATGGGCCATTTCGCTCATCACTCCTTTTCGGGCTCCTTAGAGAGAGATTTCCAGGGAGAACTGCGGGGACCTTTTAACTCTTACCTCCATGCTGTGCCTGCAGGAGGGTTTGTGTCCTTGGGCAGAGATTTGTTAGGGGCCAGACTGTGAAAGCCCCCCAGGCTCCAGTGTGAGGGCCTGAGGTGGGAGCATGAAATGGACCCTCCCTCAGCATTGTGGGCTACTCCATTCCTATCCCCTCCTATTGGGGAGGGATAGCTCAGTGGTTTGAGCCTTGGCTTGCTAAACCCAGGGTTGTGAGTTCAGTCCTTAAAGGGGCCATTTAGGGATCTAGGGCAAAAATCTGTCTGGGGATTTGTCCTGTTTTGAGCAGGGGGTTGGACTAGATACCTCCTGAGGTCCCTTCCAACCCTGATATTCTATGATTCTATCTCAGTTGCTGTTCACCAGGAAGAGCAGGCATTCAGTGCCCCAGCTGATTGCAGGGAAGAGTTATCTGCACAGTCCCACTGCAGGCTGGGCTGCTTGAGGTGAGAACATCCCTCTTGGGTGGTGTGTGCAGCACTGCTCTGCTGCAAGCTAGTGGTTGCTCACCAGCACGGGACCTGCTGTTTGCCTCGTCCATGCTTTTTCAGGGGGATCGACTGGCCAGCACACGCTGCCCGAACTGTTTCTGTGACTCTCAGGGAGCAGCATAACCACACTGAACACTTCCCGGGACTTCTTCTCACACTGCCTTAATCAACTGCTGGGGTAATTGCTCTGTGTGTCAGCTGGACTCCCTGTGAGAAATTAGTCACTAATGAATGCATATGTCTGGGCAGCATGTACTATCGTATAAGCAGCAAGGTCTCAAGACAGTTGTGCTTGGACGGTTACGGGGAAGCTGAGGAGTAAGACAGAGGCTGGGTAACTTATGTGCTGGCATGGGAGTGATTTACAGCCACTGTGCAGAGGTGTGAATGACCACACAAGGCGTAAAGTGTGAGCGGGCAGCAGGCCCCAGCTGCTTCCTTAACTTGACATAAAATGCACTTGTATTTCCTGGCACAAATTATTTAATTTACTGCAACTTCTACCATTCGAGCTGAAATCTCCCCTGCCAGGTGTTGGTCTGAGTTAACATCCGAGAAGCACTTGTCCTCTATGATGGTTATTGCCCTGGCAAATTTAAAGCTTTTCTTCACCAGCCGTTTCATTGCTAGAGCTGTTCAGAAATGATTCTAAGCACATCTGATCATGGGCAATGCCTTAAAATAAATAAATAAAAATAAATTTAAAAAAAAAAGAAGAAGAAAACATTTTCATCCCAAATTTAAAAAACACAGAACAGGCTAATGAAACTCACCTATGGCCAGAGTCCACACCTGGACAATGGTAGCCTGGAAGATGCACATTTCAGAAGGTCTGCGCAAAGGAGAGCAGGGGGTAGAATGGGTGCAGTTCTGCACCCTGGCTGCAGCAACTCTCACTGAGTACCCAACTATAAAAACTTTGATGTTTGATAGCTCATTTATTTAGTTTTTCCAAAGTATTCTCAAATTTGCTTGTGGATATTTGCACCAGGAGTTTGCAAGCACCCAACTGTTTGTGGAAAGCAAACAAGAAGGGACAGTAAACACAAGTTGAATCAAAATTCACTTTTGATCTCAGACAAATATTTGTGAACGGTATTTTCCTGTGTTCCCTCTGCTCTGAGAGATGTTTCTCAGGGCCTGAGTGAGCTCATGAAAATCAGCTTCTTTATATGCAAACTGCATATGTGTGCACACTCTGCAGCTACCTTCCTCCTGCCACATCTCTGCTGAGAGTGCAGTACTGGGAGTCTGCAATTTCGGCAGGGATGCTCTTTGCATCTCAAATGCATATTAACTGAATGTGCAAATAGCCATCTAATAAATACAGCAAGATCAGTATTTGGATGTGATGAGGCACAGCATAAGGAACACAAATAATCACTTTGGAACAGAAAGCCTAATCATATTATCATGTAACATGATTGCAAACAGAGGAGTGAGCCATGCTCCTGGTTGAGATGCACTGTATGGGCCTTGCTACTTTATGCTTACATGCAGATGGAAAGTGAAAGTCATTTTCAGAACACTTTCTTAGAATACCTATGACCAAGCAGCCCTGTACATTAGTGGGCCGAGCTCTCAGGAATATGAAAAGCGATCCCAACCCAGAGTTCAAACACACTCCTCCAGCAGTGAGGGTGTGCGACTGCCCTGGGCAATTCTCTTTTAGGCTGGGAGCGTGAGTGTAGCCAACAGGCAAAGTGAGACGTTTTCAGCACCTGCACTGGATTGCACAGCTTCGCCACCCCTCGTGAGCCCAGCCCTGCAAAACTCATGAGGTTGGCACCAATATCATGAAGCACAAAGCATGCTAGAGAACCGTTAGTGCGCTGTAGATTCACATCCCAGCTTGCTGTGCGCTAACAGACCATGTAGACAAACCCTTGTTGAGCATAAGCTCTTTGGCACAAGGACTGTTTCCACCAATGTATTTGCAGAGCACCCAATACAGTGGAGCCTGTGGTCGCTGCAAGAATATATATAATAAAGCATCTTGATATAGAATTCTACAGTGGCTTTGTTAGTGAATTAAGCTCAACCCACTATGGGTTGACCAAAACCATAACAATAATGCAATACTTAGCTTCACAACATGCTTAACTCTCACGAAGTCAATGGGACTCAAGCATGTGCTTGTCGTGATGCATAATGTTTTTGTTTCCTGAATCGGGGCTAATAACAGAGTCTGGATCAGCGGGAAATGTTTCCTCAGCTCCACTGCAGATTTCTAAATGGGCGGTGGGATGGGTTAGATCACAGAACCCCACTTGGGAGCTGCAACCTGATGTGCCAAGACTACTTCTACTCCTGCTTTTCCTGCCAGCTCAGGACCCCAGCACCCCGTCTTGCTGAGCCAGACACCCTCCTCTGCTCCAACACAGACCCAGGGTCTGAATTACTTGTCCCAAAGCTGCAGGTTTACCTGAAAGCAGCTCACGGACCTGTGCTTATCTTTAACACCCAGATGCCCAACTCCTAATGGGGTGTAAACCCAAATAAATCCATTTTACCCTGTATAAAGTTTATGCAGGGTAAACTCACCCTCTATAACACCGATAGAGAGATATGCACAGCTGTTTTCTCCCCAGGTATTAATACATACTCTGAGTTAATTAATATGTAAAAAGTGATTTTATTAAATACAGGAAGTATGATTTAAGTGGTTCCAAGTAGTAACAGACAGAACAAAGTAAGTTACCAAGCAAAATAAAATAAAATGCGCAAATCTATGTCTAATCAAACTGAATACAGATAATCTCACCCTTAGAGACGCTTCAGTAAGTTTTTTTCCTCAGACTGGACCCCTTCCAGGCCTGGGCACAATTCTTTCCCCCGGTACAGCTCTTGTTCCAGCTCAGGTGGTAGCTAGGGGATTCTTCATGATGGCTCCCCCATTTGTTCTGTTCGACCCATTGAAATATTTTTTGCATAAGGCAGAAAATCCTTTCTTCCTCTGGGTTTCCACCCCCCTCACTGGAAAAGCACCAATTTAAAGATGGATTCTAGTTTATATAACATGATCACATGTCACTGTAAGACCCCAAGCCTTCATTCCTCCCAGCCTGACTCCCAGGAAGGCCTGCCTGCAAACAGAACCATCCAGTCAATTGTCTTGGTTGATGCAAGCCATTAAGATGCCAAATCACCATTAATGGCCCACACTTTGCATAATTACAATAGGCCCTCAGAGTTATATTTCATATTTCTAGTTTCAGATACAAGAGTGGTGCATTTATACAAATACGATGACCACACTCAATAGACAATAAGCTTTGTAATGATACCTTACAAGAGACCTTTCGCATGAAGCATATTCCAGTTACATTATATTAATCTATCAGCATATTTTTATAAATCATATAGACTGCAATGTCACAGAGGTTTTGCTGGCACCCTTGCTTCCAACCTCTCAGGATTTGAGATTTTGTACAATCCTAGCTGGTGTGCTACAGGGAGACATCGGAGCAGTTCCTTTTGGATGAAGGTACCGTGAAATCACCATCTGCTTCCATTAGCCTGCTCTGCAGGAATTCCAAAGAGTCATCTTACCCTATATAAGCATCATCTTTGCAGAGTGCTTGGCTAACACAGCATTGGCTAAAGCAGAAAATCTAGCCACACAGAGCAAGGAAAGTGGTTTTGAGCATCTCAGAGGCACCGTCCCTTTGCAAGTGTGTGCCATTTCCGAAGAGGAAATAATTGCAATAGCATTAAGCCTTCAGCAGTGACTGAGACTGTATTTCTCCAGGCAGCTTCGAATGTGCCAAACTCTGCTGAGCTCACCGCAGTTCATTCTGGATTCCCTCCTCTGCTCTGACTTCCCTGCTGTTTGGAAAAGAATACACTCTCCGGGAGACTGTCTGGGGTGCTGTAGGATAGAGTCTTGGTTTAGCACAGGGTTCTTGTGGGATCAGCCCCCTCAGAGTACTCTGGAAACACACAACTAAGCAACTGCTTAGCAGAGAGGTCTCCAGACTCGTTAGGACTCATCGGATCTCTTAAAGAGATGTGGGGGACTGGCCTTTCCACTTGGCACAAATCGTAACCCCAGCAGAATGTTGAGCCTGCAGATGGGTTTATAGCCAAGAGGAGAGAGACAGGAGCAGCAAGAGTCAGCTACCGGCCCTCCCTCCCCCGCATGCCTGGGGGGCAGAATGGGGAGGTATATCTGAGGCTCCCAGACCTCCCTGCATAGAGAAGAGTAGCTCTGTAACATGCTGATCCTTCATAAGGCCAGCAGCTAGGTCTGAGGGGACAGACAGTGGCCAGAGAAGGAGGCAGGGTGCTGCTGGGTCTTGCCCCCTGGTGCCATGTGCATGGTCTAGCCAATGGCGCTTCTCTGAGACGTTCTACGGAGGAGCAATGGAGCTCCCTATCTACTGCCACCCCAGGATGGACTGACTGCCAGCCTTGGGAATCTCGCCAGCATTGGCGTTGCCACCATTCAACGGCATTGGACATCCCTTGGTTCTTGAGTTATGAGACAGGGAAAACAGAAGCTCCCAAGCTCTCTGCTGTAGACCACTCATTATGTGATTGTTTATCAAGCCCTTTCTTATTCAACTGCCTCTATTTTTCTCCCTTTCAACCTAACAATCCCAATCTTTTCAATGTCTTGTCCAGGCCCCTGCTCAGTCTTGTATACATCAGACAGACACGCACACTCTGACAGCCTTTGGACAAGTTAAGTCACCTGCTCTCCAGCATTGATCTGATCCAGGGCAGCTGGACCAAAGTCTCCTGGACTGAGCACAATGAAAACACAACGTGAAGTTCCCACAGGGACAGCCTTCCCCTTTCCTTTGTCAGAGCTCTTGAGGGAAAGTATGCTTCCGCCCCATGGCCGAGTGGCAACTCAGGAGAGCAGCCCCCCATCTGTCAGGGCGATCTAGCTGCTGACTGGCCCTACCCTGTTACATGGCCCGAGGACAATCACACGCTAACCATTCTGTCGAACCTATCGAATAGAAGATTGAGAGGTGACTTGGTTACAGTGCAGAAGTACCTTCCTAGGGAGAAAATACAGGGTTCTAAATGGCTCTTTAGTCTGGCAGAGAAAGGTAAAGCAAGAACCTCTGGCTGAAGCCAGACAAATTCAAATTAGAAACAAGGCACCAATAAGCAGTGAACGTGATTAACCACTGGAACAAGTGCCCAAGCGATGCGATGGAGTCTCCATCTCTTGCTGGCTTTAGATCAAGACCGGCTGCCTTTCTGGAAGATGCTTTAGCCAAACACAAGTTATTGGGCTCATTACGGGGTTAACTGAGTGAAACTCTCTGCTCTGTGATACAAAGGAGGTCAGATTGGATGATCCCATGGTCCCATCTGGCCTTCAAATCTATGAATCAATGAATGTATGAATTCCATGTTTGCTGCCTCCCTAGGGATCTCTCTTCTCTGGGACTTAATAAGGTCAATCTACTTAGCTAATCGAAGGGAAGGGTAAGACGCAAGTTGTTCATGTTCTATAAGCACCTGCACAAATAGAAGATAGGTTAAGGAGCCCTCGAGATCACCAAGCAAACAAAAATGGTTGAAGCCATAAAAATTCAAACTGAAGATAGGGCAGAGTGGGTAATTCACCATAGGAACAGATTGCCAAGGGATCTTGTTGATTCTTCATCCTTGTAGTCTTTATGTTTTGATCGGTTGTCTCTTTCTAAAAGACCAGTCCTGACTCAGCCATAAGGTGTTGGGCTGGATGCAGGAGTTCCCAGGTGGATTCGCTGGCCTGTATCCTGCAGCAACATTCTGGCCTTAAACTCTAGGGATTTATATTCCGCAGCATGGTCTCTGCAAAGCCTAGCGCAGGTGGTTCTGCAAGCTGATCGCAGCAGACGGGTATAGTTGTGCAATGGCGCTTCTCTGAGTGAAGTCTTGTGCTCCCTGGCTAGCATTCCGGTGCCATGTGAGATTAGCTAGGCAGCATTTTGAGGCAGCAGAATATCTGCATCTTAAAGACATTATTTAAATTCAGTTCAGTCCAATCCACCCTAATGATGTTACCCACAACATATCTTAATTTGATGTTGGCAATAAAGTTCATTGTTGTGGTGGCATAGCATACCAATATACCAACATACAAATTAATGATCCCCCAGTCAATGAATGCCCCGGGGCTGTTAAGGTGTCACTTTAGCCATATACTTAATAAATCGGTCTTTTTATGACTATAATACGGATAAGTATTCAACTAATTTCTATGTAGGTTGCATTCTATATGTTACTAGGGATTTCACCAAGGCAGTCACCAATGGCAACTGTGACAAAGAAAAGATAAATTCAGGAAGCATTTGGAAAGCTCTACAATGGAGAATCACTTTATATCGATACAGGAAACATTAATCACATTGGTGGTTAATGGGAGAATTTGTTGTGATCGTTTTAAATACCCCCGAGAAAGAGAGAAGCCACTCACGGCTCAGCACAGAACCACTCCCAAAATGTATTAGCATAAACCTGGAGTAAAACATTCCTGGAAACTTTTGCCAAGGTTCATGATTCTGGCTTCATTGTCTCTTTAGCCCATGATGCCTGTGCAAATGGCTGCTTCGCAGAGTCTGCAATAGTGCAGCGACACATGGGAGGACTCCTAGCTCCTGCAGACGCGTGGAGCTGGATAAGGTGCAGGAGAGCTACATCTTCTGGCATGTTAGCGTCACTGAAGAAGGCTGCAGTGGGAGTGTTCGTTTTCCCCAGATGAAATCACAAGTCTTAGCCAGCACCTTGCTAATTAGAAAGGACCTGTGCTGTTGAAATCCACTGTATTTTCATTTCATCTGCTTCCTGTGTTGCATTTGGTGAAGTGCCGGGTTTTATTTTAATTGGTTTCCCCATGCCGTGACATTATCGGAGTGACAGCATCTGGAAGTACCCTGCTGTCTGATTGCAGCAACAAGTAAAGGGCGAGACAATCCCAGAGGAGCGAAGAGGAGCCTCTGAGGTCAGACTCGGCACAGTAATGAGGACTCCCTTATTTCAACACCCAAACTGCAGTTTTTCCCGGGGTCTGTGTTTGGAGCGTGATTTCATTGTCACATTTCCAGTTCATCAATGCATACAGTGCACTGTCACTGTCCCCACAGCCCTCACAGCTACACACGTGCGAGGCAGATCTGAGCGTTCATCTGTCACCTTGCTGCAGCTCAGACTGCAGCGGCCTTAGCACAGCTCATTATTTTGGCTCATTATAGCCACTTGCACTGTGGCAGAGTAACCCTGCAGTCGCTAAGCTGACAGCAGCTTGTCACGCCGATCAATTACGCAAATCCTCTCCAGGACGAAAAGAGAAGTAAACGGCACTCGACAGGGTTTCTATAGAAAGAGACAGGAGGGAGGAAACAGGCCAGAAGGTCCGTGAACCCATCGCCCTGGGCAGGGCAGAGCTGGGCCATAGCCTGGAGTGACTAGCACTTTGCTTGGCCTAGTTTTAAATATCCTGAGTAATGCTGCTCCTGGCCTACCCCATGCACCACAAATGTCACTGATGAGAAGACTATCCTGACACGGACACTTAGATGCCCTGGCTTAATTCGCCCTCCCCATAATCCTTGCAGCTCCATCCTTGGTACTCACTAGCTATGCCAGACAACCCCAGAAAGCTCGTCACACCTCCACACCTTATTCCTTGCTCTCCTCTACACCCTTTCTGCTCCTCATTGCTATTCCAGCGATGGGCTCCCCACCACTCACAGCTCCTCTGAGGCCCTTCCAGCCCAGCCCACAATTCCTCTGTGACTTCAGCTCTTGACTCTGGCTCCTCCGGACACGGATAAAAGCCTTCCCTGACGCCCCTCAGTCCTGACTCACTGTCCCAGCCCCGGACTTCCCACTGACCTGTGCCATGCAGCGATTGCTGGGGCCTAGCTCTTCAAAGGTCCTTAGGCATCCAACTCCCATTCAGTTCTGGGCCTCAGAGCTTAAGGTGCGTCCTTGGCAAATTAGAATGGCTTTGTCAAGGATGAATTCAAACGTCTCTCTGAGTTCTTTGTCCCAGATTCCAGTCATGATCTGGCTCTTATGAGGGACTCAGCCCCCCAAAATTGCAAGATTGGATTTTCAGCCTTAGAGCAGTCAGAGACTCTTCTATAGCTTCTCCTTCCTATTGTACCCTCTGTTTAAAAGCATCTCTCGCCTCTGTCTCATTTTTCCATGGAGTGCAGAGCTCCTCGCATCCCTGTGCCTATGTTAACTGAAAACGATTAAACTCATCAAGTGCTTCAGAACCAGCTATTTTCAGGGATAAAGCAACCTTGTGAGCGTCCTCCTGTCTGCTGGCCCCCCAGTGCTTGCAGATATAGAGTGAAGGGCTCTTTAAACCTTCTCCACTTGTGTTCCACATTTATAGACAGTTTCCGCTCGGGTGGGGCTTTTAACGGCTCCGCTGGGCCACTCAGGGTATTTTCTTAGTTCCTCTTTACTCCTGGCACCAGGTGCAATTCTGTGATCCCTCAGGTCCAGATCCTCAGTGGTGTTTAGGCACCTAACCTTTGACTTCAATTGATTTCATTGGGGGTTAGGCACCAAAATACTTTTGAGGATCTGGGCCTCAGTATTTACAGTGCTTGCAAGAGCTCCGCTTTACTCTGTGCCTGTTTCCATCTGGCCATGCACGACCACAACAGGAGATGAGCAGCAGCCTAGCCAGGAGGTACAATCCTTAACGGCACAGACCCCAACACCAAACACCCCGTTTGACTGATACCCCTCAACCCTGAACCATACATCTTCCTCTTAGTCATGTCCTGAACTCGTCCAACACACAACTTTTCTGAGGCCTACCCCAATCCCAACCTGCAGACCCCCAATATTCCTTCGTAGGGGTACACAAACACCCCTCTTCTGATGCCCCTCAATATTGACCCACAGCCCCCCTGTTATTCCAACCTGGATTCCAGCCCCATGGCCTGGCCAATGTCCCACAACTCTGACACACAACTCCCAAGCTATTCCTTTCCTGGGCTCCTTCTCCACACATAGACCTCTACAGGTGCCCCTCAGTCCCAATACGCTGCCTCCCACTATTTCTTTTTTGGGCTTTTCATCGTTAGAAACTACCTGTTACTACACGAGTTACAATCTCAGCCCTGTACGCCCCAAGGGGCACAGCTCCTTGTGTGACTGGCAGGTGATGAAAAGCATCAAGGCTGAAGGATGGGTCCTTTGTATGGTGCTCTGGGGATGTGCACTAGCATCTTCTGAGTCTCTAAAATTCCTTTTGCTTGTCTCCTGAGGAGCTGAGCACCTGCCCCTGCAGATAAAACCCGTGCATTCCCCCAGCACACTGGGGAGCACTTCGTTGTGTATTCGAAGGGCAAGTGTGACCAGGGCTGTTAGCTGGGGTCTCATAGATGGGAGCCAAACACAAAGAAATTAATACCAAACTTTCCAGTCCAAGGGGAAGGAGAGCCCTACTAGCGCTGTCCTTTCCGTGTGCTGTTCCAGGTGCTCACATGGTGGGTCACAGAATAGGGCTCCCAGAAGCTGCCCATGCTGGATGTCTGTCAGGGCTGATTCCCCACTCTGGCACTTTGAGGGCAGAAGGTGGGGGCCCACAAGGATTTAAAAATTAATACTGGCCACTCCAGGCTGGTATTAAACTCTCAAGGTTACAGCTTCTCTGACCTTGGCTGGGTAGATGCTGCCACCACCCAAATGCAAACCCCTGAGAACCCAGGAAGGTGCACTGGGGAATTCCTCCGTGTGGTACCCTCAGGCCCTTTCACCCCTGGTGAAAACAAAGGAAATTAGCTGTTGCCACCAGCTAATCAAAC
Source organism: Chelonoidis abingdonii (assembly GCF_003597395.2). NCBI lineage: Eukaryota > Metazoa > Chordata > Testudines > Testudinidae > Chelonoidis > Chelonoidis abingdonii. Next base: position 28,400,836 of record NC_133790.1, on the reverse strand, counting down.
ATGTGCACAATCCTCTTAGGGCACCAATAATCCAATCCTGATCTTCAAAAAGGTAAATTTTATTAAAAACAAAAAGACAGAAAATACATCTGGAACTTAGGCTTTTTCTAGATTTAAAAAACCCACTTACAAAGGTTATTCTTGATGTTTAATTTTTCTTGAGGTCCAGCTTAAAGGTTACAAGCAAAACAAAAGCATTTGGGATTAGCACAGGAGTCCACTAGCCATAAGAAATAAACAGAAATAAACCTAATTGCATCTTTCTAAACATTCCTGATCTAGTTACACATCTGGGGGTTCCAAATAAGTAGTTCTAGGTATGGTCAATGATCACAACCAGCTTAAATCTTCTCACAGCATAACTGCTCCCTGTTTCCCTCTTTCCCGGAGAACCACACTGAGAAAAAAAGAAAGTTTTTTCTCCATTTCCCCATTTTAAAAAGTTCTAGCCTTCCCATTGGCTCTTTTGGTCAGGTGTCCAACTCCCTTCTCTTTACCTGGAAGACTTTTTTAGCCTTTTACAGTTAAGGAAGCAGAACACAGCCACCAAGAGGGACTTTGCAGATAACTGGCCCACACACACACTTCATTTATCACAATGCCTCATGTACTGCAGCTGCCTCGCATGTCTGTGTATGAAGCAGCTACTGTCTGGTGGGACAATGGAGGCTGGCGAGGGGGGATCCCAGAATAGGCCTTTGCAGCCACAGACTCTGGTGGGGCAACGACCCTGTATCCACACCAACACAGCATGGGTCCCAGGATGGGTCTTGTTCTCAGGGCAGTCCGTGAGCTCTGTGTTCTGACCGTGCCCAGACAATGGGAGATGGATCCAGGGTTGATTGTCTCTAATGTATTCCTCATGCGGTGCTGCATTTACGTTGCTCATTTTGCTGCTGAGCCTGCAGCATACCAATCAGCCCCAGCCTTAACAACAAGGTCAGCCCTCTGCCCAGCCTTGCAAAGGGCTTTAGTGCATTCAAGACGCAGCACAAGGAGCATCCCCTGCCCTTTCCCCAGCCTGCTGCTGTTCTCACTCTCCCAGCAGGGCCTTTGTAGCAAAGGGCGCTGTTCAGGGGAGGATGGACACAGCAAACATGAGGGAAACCTGACCAGGGCAGGGCTGTCCAGAACTCACGCTATGGAGCTGTCCACAGCAACCATTGCTGGGGCCTAAATGCCTCTGTGGTCATGGAATCGGCATTTCCAATTCACATGACTTTGTTACAAATCTCATTACAATGTGGTTCTTAAATCTCCAGCTCCTGGAGTCCTGTGATTATTCCCCAGCTTTATTAAGCTAAAAAAATCTCATGACTTTCAAGCCAATCTCACAATTTTTTGAACACTCGGGGCTGACAATACTGTTGTAGAAAGCAAAATTCACTCAGTCAAGAGACAGAAATACCATGCGACTTATCTCACTATTAGATAACACAGTATGGTGTCAGGATCTTCACAGGCAAGTCAAGTGAACTGGCTGAACAAACTCACTGGATAAATTGTTTGCTACTCATTTGCTGAGGTGGAGCAATAAGATGACACAGGCTGAGAAAGTTCATCATGGTATTCTGAAACTTCTAGCGCAACTACAAGACTACAGGCATTGGGTGCAGATCTAGCCACAAGACCACAGTGTTCCGCTGTGGGTCAAAGAGAAGCCAAATTCCCAGCATCCAACCGCCAGCAGCACAATCATTCCTCTGAATGGGAAACTCAATTCCCTTGCTAACTCATATTTCTCAGAATGCATCTTCTCAAATAAAGAAGCCAACCCTCAGGTTTTAATGTGTTTTTGGGTTTAATTACCATATGCAACTCATATAATTACTTGCTTCCCTGAATAAACACAAAAGCAAAGTGTTCTGTTCCAGCGACGGGGGCGAGGGGGAGGGGGAAGAGCAATTGCAAATGAGGGCACGGTCCCCACACCAGAGCCCTGAGTCAGGCCTGCTGGAGACCATGTCAGCAGGCCATCTAGCAAGGGACACCAACTCAACACAACATGCCTTGAGATCTGGATGATCACTGTGACCTTTGGCATCACTCATCTGCACTGCCCCTCTGCATGCACAGATGTGCTGTAACCTGGCTGTGAACATTCTGTAGGGGCAGGGAGCCCCGTGGGTTCGGACCTGAAGCCTTTACCTCCCACTGATCCTTGGACATCTCCTAGGTTGTGGGGCAGCCCACCCCTTCATGGAACAATGGAGCGGACCTTGCCCCCAGAGCACCCTCCTTTTTCACGTGAAGAGAAATGCTGCCAGGTGTAGCAGGAATAGTGTGTTATTCCCTTGACACTTATTTCACACACTCCCAGATTCCAAGGCCAGAAGGGACCCACGTCATCAGCTAGGCTGACCCCCTGCAGCGCTCCAGCCATAAGATTTCAGTCAGCGACTCCCACATCAAGCCCACAGCTTCTGATGGAGCTAGAGCTGCTCCTGCACTGAGAGATGCTTGGTCTTCACATAGCACCTCTCAGTGATGGGGAATCTGATACCTCCCACAATCAGACCAGGATTTCTATGAAGACACGTTGCAAACGGGCAGCCAAACAGGAGGTGTTGAGGGCTGAGGCGAGTGGGCTCAGTTGTTGCTATTCCCTGACTACATTGTCCTTCCTAGGGGTTAGTAGAACACAGCAGACCAAGGTCACCATGGGTTGAAGGCAGAGACGACCTGAGTCTGCCTATAGTGGGGGGCAGACTGAGGGCAGCTGCTTCCACAGATGTTACTGAGCATGTTCAGTCCATGTGGGCATGCTCAGTACAAGCCAAGAAGCAAATCTGGAGTGGGCACATGACCCCACATGCCCACCACATGTCACCTCTGGCTCAGGGGGCCCAACTCCTTTGACTGGCGCTGGAGTTCTGCCCCCTTACACTGGGACTCAGCTTGGCAAAATGGGCCGATGTTTCACTGTACTGCTTTCTCCCTCGTTCTGTGACAGTCAGACCCATTGGTGTGTACCCGGCAGCACAGCCAGCACTAAACTCAGCCAGGATCTGCGCTGAGCAGACTCGGGCTGAATGAGGAGAACTGGAGTCAGGGAAAACAAGTGCGCAGTCCTTTTTAATTACTGAAAGCCAGTAAAACAGTGGCATGCCACTAATTGGCAATTACAGAGAATGACTTCATTTTTGTTAGAAATGACCGAGGGGGGCGTGAGCAACGAATGCTCTAGTTCCAATGAGTCGTGAGGGATCTGACATGCAGAATCCATCTCTCCGAAGTGCTTCACAGGGCTGGGTCTACTGCTCCCCCTTGCGTCCTCTTCCCCTGGCAGCATGTTTCTCAGCAAAGCTAGTCTGAGCTGCAGGAATTGTCCCAGAGTCAATATTCAGGGCTGGGATTCTGAAAGGCACCCCAGGGTGTACATGGGTTATAGAAAATAGATCCTGTCAAACTAACCTGATTTTTTTTAATAAGATTACAGTTTGGTCAATACAGATAAAGTGCTGATGTCATCTACTTAGACATCTGTAAGGCATTTGACTCAGTGCAGCACGGCATTCTGATTAAGAACTAGAACAATATCATGGCACACATTAAATGGATTTAAAAAATTGCAAATTGATAAGTAGCAAATTGAAAAAGTTCAGAAAAAGGCAACTAAAATGATTAGGGGGTTGGAACGGGTCCCATGGGAGGAGAGATTAAAGAGGTTAGGACTTTTAAGCTTGGAAAAGAGAAGACTAAGTGGGGCATAAGATAGAGGTATATAAAATCATGAGTGGTGTGGATAAAGTGAATAAGGAAAAGTTATTTACTTGTTCCCGTAATATAAGAACTAGGGGCCACCAAATAAAATTAATGGGCAGCAGATTTAAAACAAATAAATGGATGTTCTTCTTCACACAGTACACAGTCAGCCTATGGAACTACTTCCCTGAGGGAGTTGTGAAGGCTGGACTATAACAGCGTTAAAAGAGAACTAGATAAATTCATAGAGGTTAAGTTCATTACTGGCTAATAGCCAGGATGAGTAAGGAATGGTGTCCCCAGCCTCTGTTTGTCAGAGGGTGGAGATGGATGGCAGGAGAGAGATCACTTGATCATTACATGTTAGGTTCACTCCCTCTGGGGCACCTGGCATTGGCCATTGTCAGTAGACAGGATACTGGGCTGGATTGGATCCTTTGGTCTGACCCAGTATGCGCAGTTCTTATGTTCTTCAAGTTTCAAAATGTAACTGTAAAACGAATTGTCATAGTTCGTGATGTATCTACTGAGGCTACCTGAGGTATAGTTTTTGGCCTGACAACTATTAATCTATTGAAATCAATAATAATGATTCTTAGGGAGCCAGGAACTTGAGTCCATCTTGTTAACTTCCCTGCCCTAGAAAGAGGTAGCTTTACTCAATGATGGCTGAGGTTCTGCTTCTAACACCACCGTATATCAGCCACTCAACCCTCTCATACGGGCTATGCAGACCAGTCTCCATGTTCCTTTGATGCATTCTACTCTAATAACTCCATCTTGAGTACTAAATACTCTCAGAAATCTCATATCTCTGCCCCCAAAGGGCAATGTACCACAATTTACCAGTCAAACTTCAAAGAACAGAATCATAGACTATCAGGACTGGAAGGGACCTCAGGAGGTCATCTAGTCCAACCCCCTGCTCAAAGCAGGACCAATCCCCAGACAGATTTTTGCCCCAGATCCCTAACTGGGCCCCTCAAGGATTGAACTCACAACCATTGTCATAAAACAAAAGAAGAAAGGATAGAGATTCTACTAGAAACAAGTGAGTGTGGTGATGTGGTTACCTGTTCCTGTCCTGAGAGGTTTAAAAAGTGGCCTGGAAGGGCTTGAAAGCTGCAGCTCTGTTTGAAAATATGCAGCACAGCCATTTGAACCTGGGATTCCCACATCAAGGGTGAAGGTTCTAGCTACTGGTCTATCGACTATGAGGAGGTGGCGGGGGGGACTCCTCTTCCAGTGATTTTGTGGATGTCATCTAAGTGTCCCTGTGGGAAAAAATTAATTCATGTCAAATTCACAAACAGCGTGGGTTTGACCCGCAACTGCAGTTTTTGGCAAATAAACTATTTGAAAAATTTCACCCAGCTGTATCCGGGGGCACTACAAGAATTAGTCACTGTCTGGCCTAGAACACTGACAATCATTTCTGTGTAGTTAGGGATCAGTGGGGAGGCAAGAGAGACAGCAACAAGGCAAATGGGAAACCCATCTTTAACAAAACACAGCCATACAATCCTGGCAATGACTACTCTGTAACTAGCTGTTCAATCCCAGGCAAAACAACATACCACACGTTGTACTCTGAACAAAAGAAATACCAGGAGGATAATACAACCATGAGGATCATAAAAAGTCATTCAGGCAAACTTAATTGCTTTGTTAGAATAGAATCGTCTAATTAGTGGATGAAGGAAACTCTGTAGCTGCAGTCAATTTGGATTTAATGATCATTTGATTTAACGTCTTATGAAACTGTACGCCAAAAAATAATTCAAACTTATTTGACTGTGGCCATAGTCATATGGGCTGATCCAATGGGTTTAGTGTACTTTGCTTAAGAGTCTTTGATGAGGGACCTTGTCAAAGGCTTTTTCGGATAAGAGGGAAGGACCTCTCATGGATCAATGAGTGGTTAAAAGATAGGAAACAAAGGGTAAGAATAAATGATCCATTTTCAGGATTGAGAGAGGAAAATAGTGGTGTCCCCCAAGGGTCTGTACTGGGACTAGTCCTATATAACATAATCATAAACAATCTGGAAAAAGGGGTAAACAGTGAGGTGACAAAATTTGCAGATGATACGAAACTGCTCAAGATAGTTAAGTCTAAAGCAGACTGTGAATAGTTACAAAGGGATCTCGCAAAACTGAGTGACTGGACAACAAAATGGCAGAGGAAACTCACTGTTGATAAATGCAAATTAATGCACATTGGAAAGCATAATCCCAACTATACATATAAAATGATGGGGTCTAAATTAGCTGTTACCACTCAAGAAAGATCTTGGAGTCACTGTGGATAGTTCTCTGAAAACATCCATTCAATGTACGGCAGCCGTCAAAAAAGCTAATAGAATGTTGGGAATCTTTAAGAAAGGAATTGATAATAAAACAGAAAATATTGTATTGCCTCTATTTAAATCCATGGTACATCTACTTCTTGAATACTGTGTACAGATGTGGTCGCCCCATCTCAAAAAAGATGTTTTGGGATTGGAAAAGGTTCAGAAAAGGGCAACAAAAATGATTGGGGGTATGGAACAGCTTCCATATGAGGAGAGACTAAAACTGGGACTTTTCAGCTTGGAAAAGAGACAAGTAAGGGGGGATATGATAGAGGTCTATAAAATAATGAGTGTTATTTACTCCTTCTCATAAAACAAGAAGTACGGGTGACCAAATGAAATTAATAGGCAGCAGATTTAAAACAAACAAAAGGAAATATTTCTTCAAAGAATGCACACACCACCTGTGGAACTCTGCCAGATGATGTTGTGAAAGACAAGACTATAACAGAATTCAATAAAGATCTAGATAAATTTAGGGAGGATAAGTCCATCAATGGCTATTAGATAGGATGGTAAGAGATGGTCTCCCTAGCCTGTTTGCCAGAAGCTGGGAATGGGTGATGGGATGAATCACTTGATGATTACCCATTTTGTTCATTCCCTCTGAAGTATCTGGCTTCAGCTACTGTCGGAAGACAGATACTGGGCTAGATGAACCTTTGGTCTGACTTGGTATGGCCGTTCTTAGGGCAGCAAATGACCCATAGATTGTTAATTTTATTATTGTGAAACATTTCTACAGCCCATGTATATGGCTCTGCTGAAACACAGGACCCAAATTTCCTCCCACTTAGCTAACTGGGGATAGCTGTCATGAAGACAGTGTGGCTCCACTGAAGGAGAAGGAGTGACCACTTAGATCTGATAGGCTTAGTGAGGTCACTATGTTCGTTATTCCCAGGGTCTTAGTGAAAATTATTCCAATTCCTGGAAGACTCATAGCTTTTAGACTCCATGGTTAATTGTTTGAGAACTCTCAGAGGAATCTGTTCATTGTTGCTAACTCTTGCTGGGGGAGGCCTAGCAGATGTCATGAAGATCCTTGTTCAGTCTGGTTTTATTTAATCCTTGTTAAGGAGCTGGGTTTAGCACCATGATAATGAAATTCACAGCTAATGCTAAATTAGAAGGTGTTGTGAACGTTAACGAGGACAGGAATGGAATACAAAGGGACCTAGATAGGTTCAAAATATGGACAAGAAATATGAGAATGAGGTTCAGATCGGATAACTGCAACCTAGCCCAGTGGGGGAGAAATTTGGGATATGACAGAATCCAGATGTGAATGAGGGATGGGGGACAGCAGGCAGCAAGTTACAGTAGACAGGACAGAGAGGACAACCTAGCTCCTGGTCAACCTGCAGAGACAAATCCAACATCTCTAGGACCAGTACTGTGCATTCTGTGGAACATTATACTGATTGTTGGCTAGGACTTTACATTAAGAAAATAACGGCTATACTGGGTCAGACCAATGGTCCATCTAGCCCAGTATCCTGTCTGACAGTGGTCAGTGCCAGATGCTTCTGGCAGCTGGAGGTTTAGGGACACCCAGAGGATGGGGTTGTCTCCCTGATCATCTTGGCTAATAGCCACTAATCTAATTCTTTTTTGATCCCAGTTACACTTTTGCCCTTCACAGTATCCCCTGGCAGTGAGTTCCACAAAGTAACTGTGCATTGCGTGAAGAATTCCATTATTCTGCAACAGCTATCAGAGAGAGGTTAAAGTAATGGTGACTTTCATCTCACTCCGAGCCAGGTGGACTGCAGAGGAGAGAATATTTTAAACCCCTGTCCCAGGAGGCTTTTCCTCTTCTCTTCAGGGATCTGCAGAGTCTCATCCAGTAGGGCTGGAGCAGGGCAGACGTTGATGAATCAGGCTGCCCTCACCTGGTAAAAGAAGCGAGGCAGATCCATAACTGGCTCTGGCTGCTTGGTGCTCCTTCAGCCAGTTTTGGTGACAAATTTAAAAATGCCCAGGAAAGCAGAAACTGAAAATATTTGCTGAAAATCCAATGTCCTATCAAAAAAATTTTGATGGAAGATTGTTCAGCTACCCTGATTAAAAGGAATGTCTTGGCTCATTGTCAGCATATTCAGGCAGCTTGACACGCTGAATTCTTGAGTTCCGTAACAGCTAGAAGAAACCAAGTCAGGATGATGGGAGGTACAAAAAGGGCAGAGTGGGCAGATGAGTGAGAGGGATGGCTCAGAAGAAAGCGTCAGGCTTTGCACAAATTGGAACATAGGAACACAGACATTGACAGACTGAATCAGACCTGAGATAGATCTAGGCCACTTTCCTGCCTTCAGCAGTGGCCACAGCACTGGATGCTGCAGTACACAGACATTGGATAATTTGCACCCCCATCCCAACATACACATTATGTCTCCTTTTACACCCTTTTGTCAGAGATCAACTTAAAACCTGATCTCTGAGATTTTATCTCCTTCCTGAAATTAGTTCACATTAACTAGGATCACTATGATATTCTTGTGATCCATAGAAATGTCCAATCCCTGTTTGAATCTTGCTGAATTATTGGCCTCAATTTCCTGTTGCAGTGAGTTCCACAGGCTAATTATATTTCTTCTGAAGGAGTATTTCCTTTGCTTCATTTGAATTTCTCACCTTTGAATGTCATTGTATGTCCCTTGTGTTATGAGATAGGGAGAACAGGAACTCCGAATCTACCTGCTGTAGACAAGCCATTATTTTATAGACTTTTACCAAATCTCCTCTCATTCATCTCTTCTCTGAGATAAATATTCTCTCTTCATAAGAGAGCAGTGTCAACCCTTCATCAGTGACAGCCTCTCACATGAACAGAGGTTAAGATTGTGTAGCTTTGGGGGAAAGTTGGTACTTTAATGTAAAAGACAAAAATCAAACCAGCCTCCTCTACTGGCATGGTCAGAGATGGCCACAAAATGAGATGAGGCAGATGTTCTATTCCAGTGGTTCACATTCTACCTTTGTAAGTATTGGATGTTTGAAGTACCACATGCAAATGTTTTCTTTTGGGGCACATCTATTTTAGGCCTTAATAGACTTGCCTTAAACACTTCCAGACTCCGTAGTAAAATAAATGCCCAAAGAGGCCTAAATGTTGGAGTATAGCATCCTCTACAAAGATTTCAGGGTTTTAGACAGTGCATCAAAGAGAAACAGCCACGAAATCACCATTATTATGGTTTGTCTTTGGTGTCACTCAAATTGCAAGATACAGTTGAAGATGTCATAAATGATGTGATGTGTTTTGGTGAGTGCAGCTGAACTGCAGCCAGCGGCTTGACTATGTAACTTGTCGAATTTAAGTTTGACGTTCCTATCAATTTGCATCTGGATTGTTGGTGAACGTGAGCCGAAGCCCACTCTGCATGCCTTTTATACAATGGAAATCAAGAAAATTACCAAACACCGGAGAAAATGAACAACGTGTCATTAATCAGCATTAAGTGCGTGTATCGGTGGGTGGGTGGGTAGATGGGTATTGATAAAGCCAGAAGACAGAGAGAGCGTGGGTGTTTGTGTGAGTTTAAAACTCGGAAGAGTGCACTTTGCTTCTCAGACATTTCCTGGCCGTGGTGTGCCATTTCCAACGAATTAACGAACCCCCAGTGCTACACACGCCACAGAGTGAGAACCTATGATCTATTCATGAGAAGGAGAAATAAAGTGCTGCCTCATGAAATGTACACAAGTCCAGCTAACACATCTGAGACCACATGCAGCTGTTGGCATCCTGTTTGATGCATCCCCTGGGCCAAATCCCCTGGCCCTGGCGAGGCCTCCCGCTGTTCGACTCATTCCTCACCCTGGCATTCTCCCAGAATAGTGCCTGCTTTCTGATGATCCCCAGCAGCCCAGGCCTAGCCCTGCCTCAAACTAACAGTCAAAGGACCTTGTTTCCGTAGCAACAGGAGCAGTGTGAAAGTGCTGGGAATAGCTCTCTCCCGCATTTCTCTCCCATGGCATAGTCCCACATGCAAGCCCAGGCAGCAACTCAAAATAGCGCTGACCCTTGGACAGACTCCAGCCAGGATGTGCTACGATCAGCAAAAGCCAAGAGCACGCCTGAACTTTCCAGACTGGAGCCATGCGTCACCTCTCCTGCACCCCCAGGTTTTACACTCCTCATTATACTGGAGGTACATCCGACCAAACTAATGGCTGCACATTTTCTGGCTTCTAAAACAGGAGCAGCAGGGGTTAGTGCCAGAAACACATAGATGTAAATAAACAGAGCAATACAAGCTCCAAATTGCCAAGTGTAAATTGTTGTTAAGTGCCAGTTAAGTGAGGTCAATTGGAGCAGAGTTACAATGTGCTAGTTACAAGAAATGAGCCAAAGAAATCAGAAAGCACCAGGGGGCTTTCGGAAACAGAGACATTCCCAGCTCCTCTTCAGGGCAGGTAGGAGTGCCACAGGATTTGCTTAAGTTAGGAATGAGCAAAACATGCACGTTCAGTCTGTGAGATATCACAGATTAAGGAAAGCAACAAAGACCATATATAAAGTCTGAGAGACAGAGAGAGAGAGAGCACAGTGTGTGACTCACACTAACATTCTGCACTACATCTGAAATGCAAAACAGCAGTTGCTCCTGCAACAGTTGGGGAACTTCCTCTGCATTTTAAAGTGCAGCTCAGATAAAACCTTGAGCCAACTCCCCTCTGCTGAGTGAGATTCAGGAGAGTTAGTCCTCAGTCACACGTCTATCTACCCCACAGAGCCTGATCAGTTCAGAGCCCCTTGAGCTGGACTCTATTTCCTGGGGAGCCGTGCAGAGATGAGCACTTAGTGATGCGTTCCTGGCTATCTTGATGATTCTGAAGACAGGACTGCTGCACTTTGTACTATATGGTGCTTTTGAACAGTGTCTTCATTTCTAGATCAAGGGCCTAGTCCTGTCTCCCCCGTTACTGGAGCTGCTCAAAATATTTTGTTCAAAATATTTTTTGTCAAACACAGTCTCTTTTTTGGTGAAAATGGAAATTTCCACAGCAAATGGCCATTTTGTTGTTGGTTCGGTTTGGTTTTTGACAACACACAACATGGTGAAGAAAAACTCTGAGAAAAACATTGACATTGCTAGGGGTGGAAACCTCATGCTGAGTATGCCAGGCTTCCTGATCAGCCCCACCGGAACGCAGGGGGACCCCTCGCATCATGACTGACGGGGCCCAGAGTGACTGGAGGATCACCACGACTCAGACTATGCCTGGCAGGAGGGGCACCATCCTAGGGCCACTCGCAGAAAGAGGCTGGGTGGCTTTGCCCCATGGTTGGTTGAGCACTTAGAGCTGCAAGGAGACTACTTGTTCAGCCCCTGCCCCACGCAGGGGCCAGTCTACACTGCCCCTTCCATGCCATTGTCTAATCTCAATATCAGAACGAGTCCCTAGGCAGCTGGTCTCCTGGCCATAGGGAAGCTTTGCCTGGCATACAGTGGAATTTGTCTTTTGGTTGCTTTAAGCTCAGTGCTCCTGGCTTCACCCTGAGGCCTGGACAAACTCCTTGGCTGCTACCCCAGTGATGGACAATTCCATGCAATGGCAAAAGCTGCTCACAACCCTACTCTGCAGCCCATGCAATGGGAGGGACCAGACGGGCAGGGAGTGAGACCAGGGCCCCCGGCAGTGCTCAAAGCGTGGTGGGGGCAGGACTCTGTGGGGTTTAAAGCTGCCTTCCCCTGCAGTGATACAGCCACCTGCTCTTGCCCTGTAGGTAATCCCCACAGGTGGGTGCAACAGCATCTCCCTGTATGGGAGTCAAGTCCTGAGCGTCTGACACGAGCAGGCCTCACCCCAACAGATAATACTATCCTGCGAGCATTTCTAGCGTTCCTGCTACCACTTCAGGCTGCGTCCTCTGACCAGCTGAGGCAGGGAGCTGGGAATGCTAGTGACCTGTCTCTTAATAACATCCCTGTTGGGAGCTGATTCCAGTTGGGCCACATGATTTCTGTGGGAGACAGTGACTAATAACAGAGTCATGTTGGTATCCTTGATTCCAACAGGGACTTTATTCGTTACCTTATCTCCCTGCACCCTCCCCTCCGTGGTTGAGTCCCAGAGAGGTTGGGGATGTTATTCTGGGCTAGCCCTAATCTTAGTGCTTTGTCCATGATCTGAGGGACCTGAGGTTTGAACAAGGACATACTCTACCAGGATAAGCAATGGCTAATGAGGTCTGTGAGACTATAGCTTTGTAGGAGAAAGTAACTCTACATAGATAGTAATTAACTGATTAAAGATACAAACTGAGATACTACCATCGGGGAAATGGCGCATCTACCATGGAACTGACAGCAGGAAAATGCATCACAGCAATAACTGATGACACACAGTGTCTGCACAGGGGCCCCGAACACATCAGTGGCTGCAAACGTTCTGGAGTAAGCTGAAATATGGATTTTGAGAAACATTTCCAAACGGTTTCCATTTTGCAGGGCTCAAGATAGATCCATGGTTTGTAAACTTTTCCATAATATTTTAATTGATTTTTTTTGCTGAAATTTGCATAAAAAATTTATTGAAACCAATTTTGAAACTCTTTCTTTACAGAAAAGACTTGTCTACACTGCCACTCACAGTGCTGAAGCTTTCCTCACTCAGGGGGTGAAAAAACACCGCCCTGAGTGATGGAAGTTTCAGCGCTGTAAAGTGGCAGTGTAGACAGCACTACTGCGCACTCCCAGAGCTGGTAGCTATTCCCCCTTGTGGAGGTGGGTTTTTTACAGCGCTGGGAGAGCTCTGAATTAAAGCGGCAGCGCTTTATCGTCAGCTGTGTGGACATGCCCAAAATGTGGTTTTCAGTTAAAAAAAAGGAGTTTTCAGTCAACTGAAAATTTCATTAATGTTTGCTCTAAAAAGAATAGTAAAAACGATCATGGAAGATTTAACGAAAATGTGGCTAATGCTGACAATTTTTTTCCGACAGTTTAATTTTTGGAAGGAAAAAAAAAGGCCATAGTATTAAAAAGAAAATTCTAAGAAAAATGCAACCAGCAGAAAAAAATTCCTTCTAAAAAGGGGTCATCGGGCATAAAAAGAGGAGCTGCTGAAACACTCCATAATTCCGCAGTGAGCATTCAACATGCATTAGTGTGTCTGGGGTGTATTTTCAAGATTGCCTTATTCCAAGACAATACACAAGACAATAGCAAGAGCTAAATTAGGATAAATCACATCTAGAAGCAGAGTGTTCACATAGATTAGTAATTCACCCACGGCATCAAAGGGCTTTTCTGGCACGAATGTTCTTTCAGTGGACTCAGCTATTGTCAATGAATGAGTCTATATATCCATACCAATCTAATTTACCTGGGTAGTGTTTAGTTATTATGCATAGACAGGTAGATAGATGGATCAGACAGCATGTTTTGAAGCTAAATTTTGTTTACAGATAAGACAATAACCTTCAGTATATTTAGCAGCTTTATTCACTATATGTTCTGAACAAAATCGTGTAGAAATCAAGGATAATTCTCTTTGGAAACAAGCTGCTCTCAAAGTCACCAAGGCATTTAGAAGATCTAGGACTAGAGCTTTGTACCATTCAAGTCGAAACTGCTGAGGAAGAATTTAAAGTGCTTGACTCAGGGTGGAAGTGACTCAGAATTCAGGTGGGAGACACTCTGTTACCCAGCTCCACTGACCTTCCTATCCATTGAGGAAGATGCCTCCGCTGTTGATAATGGAAATCATCAAGGCTTACATTCTCAAAAGCACTTAGGCACCCAAGTCAGGGGTTTAGCCACCTTCATGCCAGTTTTAGGCTTTCCTGCCTTTCATAAAACTCCCACTGAACCCTGTGGGTGACTAAACTCACCGGGCACCTACATTCTGGCAGTAAAAAGTTCCCTTGGTGCCTAAGTCTCAGCCTCTGGGTGTGTGCCCTGCTGCCTTTGTCCAGGCACCTGGCGCCTGAGTCCCGGAGTGATTCACAAACAAGGGAGAAGAGACATTTGACTGCCTAAGTCGTGTGCAGCCTGATCCACTAGGCAGCCTCTGAGCAAGCCTATTGCATTGGGCCCCTCAGGCAAGTTCATGCAACACAGCTGGAGGAGGCACTCCCTCTAAAATTCTAATTCAGTGGCCTGTCTCCTAGAGGCGGTGGACTGTAACCCCACGCGCACACACATATACTGGTTGGCACCACAGATTAGCTAGCTTAGGTGGCTGCCCACCTGGCGTACAGGTTTTGTGAATCACCATCTAAAGTTCCTGTCTCTCCTCGTTCATTGTATTTGGATCCTCCAGCAGTCCCTGACTCCTGTGATTTTTTTAGGCATCTCAAAGTTAGACGTAGTGACTCTCAGAGTCACAACACCCATTTCCTTTTGTGATCCAGATCCAAATCCCTTTGGGGGTGAGCTGAAGTGGCTGAAGGACAATTGCTTACAGTCAATAGTCATCTCTTGCTTTTAAAAGGTTGCTGGTTAATGTATGAATTTCATAGATGAACCTGTGTACAAAGACTGCAGTAGAAGCCGTNGGGGGGGGGGGGAGAATGGCTTGAAAGGGTCCATGGAGATATTTAGACTTTTTTAGAATCAGAGGAGATTAGGGTTGGAAGAGACCTCAGGAGGTCATCTAGTTCATGCCCCTTCTCAAAGCAGGACCAGCCCCACAAGGACTCACAGAAGTCAGATGTGAAGATGGAGGTTTCTACTGGGCAGGGCAGCACTCCACAAATAAGATGTAAGACCAAGCTTACGAGCTTAGGCAAAGGATAATTGTGAATATGGAATGGGAGGTAGTGGAGCTGTGTGAATAACAGATTTTTTTTTTGTATCAGAGGGGTAGCCGTGTTAGTCTGGATCTTGTAAAAAGCTTCATGAGGTTGATGGATTTCCACTCCATATGGCTAAATGCAGTGCCTTGCATGGTGTCAAGATTTTTTTTGTTTGTTTGTTTTTGGTTCACTGACAATTTCAAAAAGTTGAAAAACCATTTAGTTTCAGGTTAGAGTGAAAACGAAAAGTATGAAAAAAATTAATTTAAGGGCAAACTAAACATTTTGACAAACTTTTCATTTAACCATTTGTAATGCTTTGGAATTGTTTAAAATTAAAAAAAAAATGTTGCCCTGATTTAAATCCTGATTTAAAGTGCCCAGGTATTTAAAGGCCCCGCCTCTTCGGATTGAGGCTCCGCTCCCTCCCAAGTACTGCGGAGTACTGGTAAGTCCTTTAAGTTACTTTCACTCCTAGTCACAATGCACAGAAAACCAGGAAGCCCTCAGACAAAGAAAGGCTCCATTCCCTCTGAAGAAGTAAGAGGAATAGCAGAATTGTAGCAGCGGAGAAGTTGTTGTGAGCATTGCTAACTCCAGTGAATATACGCTCATAGTTCCTGTTTTCTGGTCAATTATCTTGGCTCCCCCCTTATCACATCCATATGTCTGGGCGAGTGGCCCTGATTCCATGTGCCCAACTCCCATGGGCTTTGGGAGGAGCTCCACATGCAGAACACTCCCTCAGCAGAGCTCATGCTGCGCTGTAATCACCTTGGAACTTTACAACGTGTTGCACCCATCGTCCCATTGTGAATCCCAGAACCGAATCTACACCACTATGGTGCTATGGTGGCATTGCAATGAGTCGCGTTAATTTTATTGAACAAATGTGCTAACGATTTTTAAATATATGTGGAATGAAGGCATATGGTGTGATATAAAATCCTCCATCATATGAGTTACAGCAATTTCGTGGGGAGAACGTTACATGTTTTAAAAACACTGCAACAGATTTTAATATAAAATCTCTGTTGCCTGGTATAATATCATTTCAGTGTAGAAGTTAACTGGTTTTAATTTTAATATACATATATTTACGCCACAGATTGATGGCACATCTGAGAATTCCCTATTATGAATTCTTTTCTTATGATGACAATATGCTACATATCTTAATAAAAGTGCCACAGTTGTACCTTGGATTGCACAATATGATTTCATTATTGACTTTTTTGTGATGAGATGCTGAATATTTGTGCTTATTTACCTCAAATCTATAAGGAAGGTGGAATGCAGTGTATCAACATTCACTGTAGAGCTTAAATTATGAGTCTCAGTCTTTTAACCAGTGAGATGATCAATAACAGTAAACTTCAATCAAAAACACATCAATTCATCTCTTCTTTTCAGCTTCTCTCTTTTTTGTCATTTCAGTTATTTGGTAAATAGGTGTCACATAGGCAAGCTGTGGCTGATTGCCCAGATGAGCAAGATTAGGTAGATAGATAGATAGATAGAGATACTACTGCAGTATATAAATTAGTTCTGTAATAAAAAGTTCATAAAAAGTGAAAGAATTGTCAGCACATGCTTATTGACCAAAAACCATGCAACTTGATTAAGAAGTAGATATGATTGTAGTGACATGGCAATTATTTAGAGCCGTTTTGATTTCAATAGGTTTTGGATCAGACCTATAAACAAAATGACCTACAAAGGAACAACAAAGCTATTAAAAAACAAATGTTGAAAAACCTGGACATTGGAAGTTTAGGTAATAAAAGAAGAAAAAGGGATGGAAAATCTTGGTGAAACTTACCCCCAAAAATCTTCCCTCTGCACTCTTGCACTGCTACTGACTACTGTCCAACCAACTTGTGTAGAAGTGTTTGCTAATCTCTCTCTAGCTCAGCTAGTTAACCTGTTTCTTTGGCTATGGGCTGTATAGCTCTAATCTGAGCTGGCTGGTACATAAGGTCTAAGAGATGTGTAGGTTCAGGAGCTACTCAGACAGTGTGGTCTGTGTCAGTGTACAGGGGCTGTTTGCTTTAAGAGTGGAATGCAGAAAATCTGTTTTCACTTTTTCACACCCTATATGCCTGTCAGCTAATGTCCCACTTGAACCAGGGTGGACAGAGCAGTGTTTAAGGTTCTCCATGGAGAAGTTTCATTGAGTTTCAAATCATGTTGAAAAGCCTGGGGAAAGTGAGACCTCCCAAATGAAAGAAAACCCGTGCATTTCCTTTGGACATTTCTCACAGAACCCCCTCGAACATTGTGACCTGGTCTGGTTCTGCTGCTGGGCTGGCTGAGCAGGGCTCAGGGTCGCCTGCTGAGGGAGGCAGATGAGCTGAGACAAGGCAGCTGGCGCAGATGACAAGGCAAGAGTTAGAGAACATGTTTCCAAGGACATCTACTGCCCCCAAGTGAGGTCTCATCATGCCCAAAGGCAGCAGTTTTATGCTCAGTTTCAACCCAGAAGCCTGTTGGGCCTGAGCCAGATGTGACAGCTGCCACTTTGAGGTCAGCAGCTGGCTTCTCTCTCCTGTGGCCTGAGTGAGGCTAAGGTGTAGACACATTGCTTGGGCTCTAACTCGGCCCGCCCTCGGGCCTCTCTTTCCTCTGTAAAGCACACCAGTCACCTCAGGAAGGATTCCCCAGGCTGGAGAAAGGCTGGCTGTGTTTCCATTGGCTTCTTTTACCCAGGGCAATTGCCACGTGTGGGCCACTGTGCGCCAGTACCCAAGGAGTGGCAGCTCTGCCTGCCAGCTGGAGAGACTGTTCTTCGCCAGGCAGACTGACTCTCTCTTTGCCTGTGCACAGCTGCAGACACTATTGTAGGAGCCCTGTGCATGGGGAGGGTTTTTCTGAGCCTGGCTCCTGCAGGGCCTACAAGGCCTGTGGGCATTAAGCTCCCCTTTCTCCCTGCCTGTGGGGCTGAGACCTGTCCCTAGTGATCCGTTATCCACATTACATGGCTACTGTCACATTTGGCATGAATTTGCCACCTCCCTGGTAGCGTGATCAGGTGTAGCAGGAAAGGTGTCGTCCTTCTCTCTAGAGGGACATCTCATTCTTGGCCAGTAAAAGCTTCTAAGCAAGGAATTGCTCCTCAACCCCAACATTTCCCAGGTATTCAGTGACAGTGCCCTCTACCCAGCTTCATTTGACTCAGAAGTCATGACCTTTCCTCTCTGATGCAGACCTCACCGCAGACACCTCACCCTTCTGCATCCTCCAGATAGGACTTGTCCAACGTGCCTTAAATGAAGCATCCCTTGGGGACCACTCAGGTCAAATCTACACTACAAAATTAAGTCAACCCAAGTTGGCATACAGCCGCTACATTAATTATATTGTTTGTGTGTCTCCACGCATTTCTCCTTGTGTCAGTGGTGCCTGTCCTTGCCAGAAGCACTTTTACCAATTCTACTGTCAGTATGGGAAGGCTCCTGAAAGCCAGTACCAGTTAACATAAGCAACCCTGTGTCTACACTGACATGGTGCCAAACGAACTGCATCGACCTAGGCTCTATGTCGCTCCTGGAGGTGGAGTTATTAAATCAGCGTAGCGGGGCAGTTACATCAGCAGGAACAAAATTTAAACATCGACGCTTCAAGAGTTAGATCGACGCAAGTCAGCCTACGTCAACCTAACTCTGTGGTGTGGACCAGGCCTCAGAAGTTCTGGCTTGACTTGATCATGGCTGCTCACTGACTGTTAGGCTAGTCCTCTGACTATTAGGGCTACCTCATTATTACTAGTGTAACCTGCCGGTGGAGGCTGCCAGCTCTTGGGGTGCCAGACAGAGCCCCAGGGGGTCCTACAGCACTACCGGCTCCCAGGGCTCTCTGACTCCATTTCCCAGCATGCTTGGAGCCAGGGTGGGAACAGAAGGGACTAGAAATGCCTGCTGAGGTCAATCAGGAGGATTTTGCACGGGTGTTGCAGACGGGCAGTTTGTTGGAGACGGAAGATCCAGGGCTGGGCAGCCCCTCAGGGTGAAGGGACAGCCTGGCTTGGACGGAGTCTATATTTAGTGTTCATTTTGGATACAGACTGAGTGCTGGTTTTCCCTGCATCCTGCAGCGATATTACCATAGCCAGCACCCCACACCTGCCAGCCTGAGCTGAGTGAAGCGGAAAACATGGACCCTCCTCAGCCCAGGCCCAGATGAGAGGGAGAAAAGTCAAAGTTTTGGCCCTGGTCAGTGACTCCCTGCTGCCAGGAGAAGAGTATGTTGCACAGCACTAAACAGCCTCTCCTTGAATTATTTAAACCCAGTCTCCACAGTATTTGACCAGGTAGTTCAGGTTAGTTTCTGGTCAGTGCAAAGTAATAAAGCAAATGAATCATCTGTAGCCTCTGTCTCCTCTTCAGAGAAGTCAGCATCATTTCAGCTGTTAACTCATCTCTCTACATGCACTGAGAGCTGACAGTGATCTTATTCCCCAGGACAGATGGCAGACAGCACTGGAGAAGTGGGGCCAATGGCTGTGCACATGCCAGCAAAACCAAAAAGTACAAAGCCTGCCTGGCTAAGCTGAAAAGTATCAGGAGCCAGATCCTGCTCTCCAACACTCAGGTATAAATCCAGCTGCTCCAGTGATGTCAATGGATTTACTCCCCATCTACACCAATGTAAGTAAGAGCAGGATTTGACCTCATAGGTTTACTAGGGTATCAAGAACATCCTTGAAAAGCAGAAGGCGATGGCACAACTTTGCTGGTTAAGACAGAATTTGAAAATCAGAAGGACAAGGCAATGCTAGAGAGACCAGGCAAGTGTCTAGGTAGATAGCACAAAGCTTTTGCCCATACCGGGAGCAACGGATTGTAGTCCCCCAGCTAGAGGTGAGGGGAGGGAGACAATCAAGGGGGTGGGAAAGGTAAATGTTTTGCATCCACTTTTACTGTAGATTGGACTGGGTGACTGCTGATCCCTGAGCTGGTTCTCTGGGAAGTCAGTGGTAGCTAGAACTGGTCAGGAATTTTTTGAAAAAATATCTTTTCATCTGAAAATGCTGACAGGCCAAAACCAGAACTGTTCACTGGGAAGGGTCAGTTTTGCCGAATCTCCCAATAGGAAAACCAATTAAAAAAAAGCACCTCTGAAATTGTCAGAACCTCCAATTTTCTAAACAAAAACATTTCAGTTCAGAATGACTTTTCATTTCAAAATTTTAGTTAATTTACAGTCAGATTAAAAAGATTGGAATCAAAATGAAATGTTTTGAAATTATGACTACGAAACATTTCGATGGTCCCAGCCTGAATCTTTTCAGATAATCAGTTTGCAAATGTTTTTGACATTTCAAATTTTTGTCCTGATTCAGGATGGGAAAATTTGTTTGAAATCATGAAAATTCTTGCATGCGGGAAAACCATTTCCCACCTTGCTGTAGCGTGTATTGCCTTGTGGAGGCTACCAGCTCTGAGGAGGAGGGGGTGGAGCAGTCAGAGAGAGCCAAGCACAGTAAATGACCCGAGCTGGATAGTATGGAACTGAAATAATGGAGATCTTGGCAGGAGTGTGTCATATACTCTAGAAAGAGCAGCTGTTTATGAAGACTGAAAAGTTGCTAACGGGGACAGATTGAGCCTTAGCTGGAAGCCGTGTTTGGAGCAGAGCTGCTAAAAAATAACCCGTTTCTTTCCCACAAACATTTTCAAATGAGTAATTTCCATTGCACATTTTTCAGTTGTTGACTGGAAAATTCTAAATCAAAACAAAGCATTCATATGCTTTTGATTCCATTCCCACCAGGAGCAGCTCCAGGCCCCAGCACGCCAAGCACAAGCTTGGGGCGGCAAGTCACTGGGAGCGCTCTGCCAGTAGCCGTGAGGGCGGCAGGCAGGCTGCCTTCAGCGGCTTGCCTGCAGAGGGTCCGTTGGTTCTGCAGCTTCGGCGGACCTCCCGTGCTTGGGGCTGCAAAATGCTTAGAGCCACTCCTGATTCCCACCTTTGCTTCGACTAGACTGGAGAATTTCATTGTATCCCAAACTCTCACTCAGCTATTTTTGAGTGAGGGGCTCATGGAGAATGTTTTATCTGATGGGCTTTCTGATCCACCTGTCCTGTTCTCTGGCACCTGCCTCGTTCCCACTCTGAGTTCTCAAGTTCAATGTGTGGCTCCCAGGAGTGATCAAGGGTTGGGTACCACTCCCTGTAAGATGAGGGCTGCACAGCCCTCTCACGATAATGTGCCTAATAGGCAGGCAGCCCTCTCTTTTCGATTCACTCCAAGATTGTTTGCTGCCCCTGGTTCTGCACAGGGGAAATAGCACTGCCTGTCCTCCAAGATTATCAGCAGAGCTTTTCCATGTGCTGATTACTGTTTGACTATAGGGACCATTAGGTCTTCCAGTCTGACCCCCTGTACATCCCAGGCCATTAAATTTCACCCCGTTGCCTCCATGGTGACCCCAATAACTTAAGTTAGACTAAAGAATTTCAGTCCACAAGAGACTACACTGCTGTGTGCCACAGGCAGAGACCAGGGGAGATCCAAGTGCCATCAGTGCTTAAGGCTGCTACAATGACAAGAAAAACATGCCCAGACGGTCCCAGCAAGGTGATCCACACCCCAGACTGCAGAGGAAGTAAAAAAAAAAACAAAAAACTCCAAGGTCCCTGCCAGTCTGAGCTGGGGCAGAAATTCCTTCCTGACCCCGAATCTGGAGATCAATTGGACCCTGAGCATGTAAGCAAGACTCAACAGCCAGGCATCTAAGAAAGAGTGTTCTCTGTACCACCTCTGAGCACTGCCTCCCCACCCCCATTTGATGTCCTGTCTCCAGCTGTGGCCAATCCCTGATGCATCAGAGGAAAGTGAAAAATAATCCCCAGAATACATCTGGCCAGTTCCTGACCCCTGCAGGAAACCAGCTAAAGCCCTGAAGTATGAGATCTGACTATAGTCTTTGTCTTAATGCAGAGCTGCAAGGGTTACAAACATGTTGAGGGCACTGCAGAACTTCCTGCGCTCCCCATGGCACATGAAGTAATGGAATACACAGGGGGATTCATGGATTCATGGTCTTCAAGGCCAGAAGGGTCCATCCACCCCATTCCTCCTCTACCACCCCCCTCAGGCCGTAGATTTCTTCACAGAACTTGGATTAAAGTGTATCCTTTAGAAAGATACCTACTCTCTAAGCACTGGTGAGTCCACCACCTCCGCTGTGGGCTGTTCCAATGTTTAACCAGCCTTACTGCTAGGAAATTGCATCTTATTTCAAGGATGATTTTGTCTAGCTTCAACTCCCCGCCACTGGATCTTTTTGTGCTGTTGTCTGTAGGATTGAAAAGCTCTCCCACTATCAGATCTTTTATTCTGTGTGTAAATGCCTAGACACAATGACTGAATTACCTCTCAACCTTCTATTCACTAAGCTGAATAGGTTGCTTTCCAGCCCCTGCACAGATTTTTGTGGCCCCTCCTTTGAACACGCTCCAGTAATTCCACATCTTTCTTGAAGTGTGAACCCCAGAACTGGGTACACTATTCTAGGAGTGATCTTGCCAAAGCCGCATACAGAGGCACAGTTATTTCTCAACTTCTACTTGATAGTCACCTAGGATCGCATTCAGAAATCTGAACAAAGTTTTTTATTTCAAGGTTGGGGCAAGTGGGGGGGGAGTTGTGGCACATTTAGCAAAACAGCTCAGGAGACATTACCGCTCAGGCCTCCTCTGTGAACCTGCTAACCCAAACAGGGGTAAAGATGATAGGTAAACAGTCTAAAAACATTCATTCAGGGAGAATTTCTACTCCACATAACAATAAAATAATCAGTCAGCCTATATCCTGTAATTCAGATTCAACCAAATGGCCCAGTTTTAGGCCTTATCATCACTTAAGACCTACAGTCAACCATAGGGCTAAAGCTCGGCATTCTGGGGTAAATAAGCCTGATGGCAAACAGTGCCCTTAGCTTTGCAAAGACAATCTTCCAGTAGAGGCCCTACAGCAAGGAGGGTGAATGGGCAGATGGGCTTGCTCCAGATTGTCTCATGGAATATTGCTGAGCTTGTATGTAAATCTCTGAATTTGTTTCATAGGAATTTTCTCTCTGTTTGACTTAATTTTCTTTGGAGAGATTAGACTTTGTCTCTCTGGCTAGGAATCCTTTGTAGTGGAGAGCACTGAACATGCTAACTGGGATAGATTGGCAAGTGGCCCAGCTTTTTTAGTGATCACATTTAAGATTGGGGAGAGCATCAAGTTAATAGCAGGGTACCCCTCTTTTAAGGCCTTCAGTTTTACTTTTCTAGGTAAAAGTTATTAGCCCTGGATGTTAATTTGTCCTCCTTGGACTCAAAAAAAAAAAGAAAAAGAAAAAAGAAAAAAAAAGGAGTCTCCATCTGGGCAGAGCTTGAGTCTCCCATTGACTTGTTTAGGAAGCTAAATTTGTTCTTTGGGGAGCATTTAATACCTGTTGAGTCCGAGGACAAGGACTCTTACTCTCTTCTCTAACTCAGAGAAAGGATCTTTTCCTTTCATCCTTGGATAAGCAGAGAAACACCCAGGTGTCACATGCTCCATTCATCCCTAGGACCACCTTCTCTTGGCTGCTGTGGGGTTTAGCTCTCTCCAGCTGCTGCACCTGCCTCTGGCAGTCTCTCCATCCATTATCCTCTCTCACCCTGCAGCCCCTCTTGCTTCAGGAGCTGCTGCTTCCTCATGACTTGGCCCTCTGGCCAGATCATGATAGTTCCTCCCTCTCCATGGTATCAATGGATTTCAGGGCAAACTTTCCCCAGCTGTACACACCACTTCCCCAGTGGCTGGTCAGAGAACCCAGGCCTGCCCTCTACTGAGGTGTCTAGCTCAGGGACCCTCTGATCAGCAACCAAGGTCTGCACTATCCTATGCCTCACTGCTTGTCCTACCTTTCTGTCTCCCTCTCTCTGGGTTTACAAGCCCAAACTCCCTTCTTTCACAGAGTAATTGTAGTCTGCTTCCCACTATAGTCCCAAACACACCTCCCACCACCTGTATAGACTGCTTCCTTATAACCCCACACTGCTCTCAGTCCTGGGCTTTATACAGCTCCTTGCTGTTCTTATCCAGCTGAGCCTGGTTTCTAATTAATCCCTGTTGCCTGGCTCCTCCTCCAGGTGCAGCCTGGGCAGTTAATTGGCCAACCTGCCCCCCCTTAACTCCCTCAGGTCTTGTTGGGAGTGGACATTCCAGCACACCAGGGTTGTGAATTTTCTGTAACTCTCAGTAGATTCTGATTGGAAATCTTGAATGCCAGAGGCTGCAATTCTGGGGAGAGCCAGTTTACATTCAATTCACCCCTGGGGTAGGTGATATTACCATCTGTTTCTATTTGTTAAGTGGTTTTTAAACCAGATAGTGATCATCAACCTCTTCTGGTGAATTTTGGCTTGTCTGCCACCATTTTTATAGGGGCAAAATAGGTTCAGGCATTCCTGAATTTGCAGTTGTAAGTTTGAGGTGTATGAAATACAATCCATTAGTGAAGCTCAAAATCAAAGAAAAAATTGCATCCAATGACCTGTTTGTTTTGAAGAGCTAGCTGTTGGGACTTAAGGCTGCACTGAAGGTCTATATAATAGTCCCTGACATTAACAAAACTGAAGGATGAGCTGGCTGCTAAGAGGGAGCTTTTTGCCCTGTAAAAAATAAAATCTGATACAACATGGAATGCTTCACTCATAAGAAACAGCTTCAGATTAGGGCAGGTTCGGTTAGAAATAATCATTGGTCAGATTCCACTCGAAAGTGAGATCTTTTGGGAAAAGAGTCTAGACAATTGTCAAATAAGAAAAAAGATTGATCGTCAAAAGGCCCTTTTGGAAGGAATCTGAACTTGCTGCCCTAGAGAGAAATTCATTTTTATTTTGCAAGTTGGTGGCAATGGGCCATGATAGGGTCAGTGTAAATATTGAAGCTGGTATCCCTAAATGTGCTCTTTAAATTATTTCCCAACTACTAACACCCTGGCCTAGTCTGTCCCAATAGTCTTTTCCTGTGGTAGTCTTCCAGAACGGTCAGCCGTTTCCAAGGAGGAAGTATAGATGTTACAATCATAAAGTTCTGAGTGAAGATTTTATCCCAGCACCAGTCTACAAGGACAATATTAATTGGTGGGCTGCTGTTTTAGCAAAATTATTTACTAAGGTAAACAACACCAGGGTTTTATCTGCAGGATGGTTTCTGGGTATTAGTTTCCCTCTTCATAAAAAAGATGATAGAAATGACCCTGGGAATTATCAACCAATCAGCCTTTTAGATATGGTCTTTATAATCCATACCAGAGACTTCCGTGGAGTTTAGAGAACTGGGATCAGAACTGAAACCTTTTGGTAGAGGAACAAGCCAGCTTTAGGAATGGTCCCTCAAGCAGGGATAATTGCTTTATGCTTCCAATTCTGATTTATAAATATGGTTCCTCCAAGGGTAGTAATTGTATGCGGTCTTTGAAATCTGCTTTTGGTTCTGTTGACAGAGATCGTCTTTTGAAAAAAAAAAACATAAGAGGACTGGGATAGATCTTAGGTTACTTTATCTTCTGAGAGTAGAACTGAAAACTTTTTCTAGGGAATAGTAAATTCACTTCCAAACTGGATTTTTTCAGAGCGTTACAATGATTTGTGAATTAAAGTCAACCGTGGCAAATTGTTTCAGCCAAAAAAACAAATAAAAAACCCCTGAGAGAAAATAATCCCTCAAATATTGAAAACTTTTGTTTTTCACATTTTCTATAGGAACCCTTTCAGCATTTAATTTAGCAAATGTCATTTTGAAATGACATGGGAAACATTGTGTTTGACCCACATGAAATGTTTTCAATTTCCTGTTTCAGTCAGGAAAAAAAAATTAGTTTCAGTTTGAAATGAACTGATTTTTTTTTTTTAAATTATTTTTCAGTTCAGCCACCAAACAGAAAACCCAGTTATTCACTCAGCTCTCTTTGAGAGCCCTGCTTGGCCAAACAGTGGCCAGGGGCAAGATAGAATGGAAGGCTGAGCTAACTGACTCTAAGTCACAAAGGGAGTTGGGCACTGCAACGCTGAGTTTTGCAACACGTAACTTTAAGTTGCCTGGAACAATCGCAGAAACACTGTGATTCCGAGTTAGACACCTTGCCTCCCTAGCCATTGAATAGCGAGGGTGGCAGGGGGTCGGAGATGCTAATTATAGGATGTATGGTAAACCTCACCCCTCTCTGAGAGATAGGTCCCTAAGACAGGGATGCAAGGGTCTGCCTATCTCTGCTCTCAATTCACTAGCCATGGGAAAACAGGTTTGTCTCGACCTTACTCTTGTATGGAGCCCAGTCTGGTAGGTGCTCAGAGGATTACTAGATCCACACAAGATACCTAGGATGGAGAGGCAGAGAACCGGCACCATTACCCATATAACCTTCAGCCCAGTGGTTAGAGCATTCAGCATGTGGAAGCCTCCTGGTTCACATTCCTCCTCTGTCTCATGAGGAGAAGAGATTTGAGTCAGGATCTCGTTACTAGGGCTGTGACAATGTGGAAATTCCCATTGAGCTGAAGGTATTTGCAAACAAGCGGCTATGGTGGAGGTTAACAAAACAGATATGTCTTCTTGGATCCCTCTTTGAGCCCACAGACTCAAGTATTTGGAAATTGTGAATAATAATAAGCAGAAGAGGGCGCGTAGAGCTCTCTGTTTTCAAACAATGCAGTTGGCTCATCGGGAATGGAGGGTCACTAGCACTGACACACAACCTTTTTGCCCATGTAGGTCCAGCCAGCTCGAAGATTTGCCACATTACCTACTTCTGTTGTGATTTGAAACTAAATTACTAGAACCTTATTGCCTCATTGGCTCGAAAACTGGAATATCAGTTAAGTAGCGATAACATTTTGGGTTTATGGGCAGTTCCCTATTTGCTTGCCAGCAGCAAAAGTAAAAAGAATTTTGTGAAACTAATACTCCTAAGGGCCTAAATGGATCCATTTATTCCTAAATATTGTAATTTTATTTTTGTATATTGTTTTATGGGCTGTTTCAAAAGTATAAATTGAATCTAAGTGAAGGGGAGAATCTGCGCTTTTTTATTTTACCGATTTTTAAATATGTATGTATTTTGCTGAGTGTTTTGGCTAATCTCTAAGATGCTGTATTACTGCATTGGGTTGACATTGGGTTGACTGAGAAAGTGGATAAGACCCTTCCTCTCTCTCGCACTCCCTAGGTGAACCGCCACCTCCTTGGTCAAGTGGGAAAAAAGTTAAAAAGTGGGAAAAAATGACTTTTTTTTCAGTTTCACATGGTTTTTCCCTCCTTCCTCAGTGGGGAAAAAAAAGATAGAATATAAGAAAACCTGAAAAGTAGAAGCTGACATTTTCCAGACTTTGAACATGAAACAAAAATGTTCTGTTTAGATGTAAATGAAAAAAAGTTTAGTTTTGTGTATATACATCTATATAAACATCCAGAAATTCCATCCGAACCAGATTTTCCCATAAACATTTTTGGTATTGATAAAAGTCTGTTTCTCAGTGGGAGAATTCTTCACCCAGAAAGTGTCAGCCAGCTGCATCCCGGGGACAGATCAGGATGCAGAAAGGGGCCAGTCTTTCCTCTGTTTCCCCTTGCTACAGGGGAGGTATGTAACTTCATTGAGTGCAGCTGACTTCGTCCTCACACCTACTCTGCACCTGGCAAGCGTGTTGGAGGGTGGAGCCAAGATCCTTTCCCCACCCCCTTGTCACCTATCTGCTCTGGGCCCAGTGCCAGTCACACCACTGCTGCCTGTCCCCTGTAACCAGCCCCCTGGTGTGTGGTCCAGCAAGGGGTGTGTGGTGCATACTCCCACTTACTAGGGCTAGGGCTAATAATTGCATATTGGCGAGGAGTAGAGGGCTAGACTGGGAATTTAAGGATAATATAGGGCAGCCTTTGGGCTAGGTTGGGACAAGGGGTCTCACTCACCCCTCACACATGGGGCAGAGGGCAGGTGGCCCCTCACTGTCCACCAATCATAAGGAAACTGTAGTAAAGGGGACCCTGCAGAAGTGACCTGATTTGATTTCCAAAAAAGGCTGGTGAGACCCTGGTAAGAGGATCTGGGAAAATCAATGGGAGCAAAGCCCTGTCTTGGATGAAATGGGACTCACAAACTCATTGGGAACGGCTATTCCTATGGGTGGACGGATACTAAGAGTGGGTGGAGAGGCTAGGGGTTAGTTCTGCCTGAGACCAGAGCTGCTCAATGCTCTAGTGACAATATGAAGAGAGACCTTTGATTAACAGATAACAGCAGCTGTCATGGGTGTCTCCCGATGCACTGACCTCTCAGGTGGCATCTGACAGGGTCCATACCGGGAGGCAGCAATCAGAAAGGCAGTGGCCCTCTGCAGGCAGGAGCGAGCGAGGGGCTGACTGGCACTGCAGACTTGCGGCCAACATTACATAGAGGGATGCTAACAATGCAAAGGGATCTGAAACTTGGGCAGGAAGACCTGGGCCACACTTCAAAACTGGGTATGCCGTCCTAACCTCTAGCATAGACACAGCTATGTCAATGGAAGAACGCTTCCATTGATGCCATAGCGACTGTTATCTGGGAGGTGATGTTCCTGCACTGATGGACCAAGCCCTTCTGGTGGTGTAGGCTGTGTCTATCCTACAGGGTTTTCTGCCATATGCTGTCTCCACAATGTCAACATTCCCAAAATGACAAGATGACATTGGGAATAGGAAAATACAAGGTGATAAGTCTGGGGGAACTAATCCGGAATGCAGCTAGCCAATGGGAAGGGAAAATGCACTGGCTGTCCTGGGGAGTAGAAAATTGGAGGCTCACGATTCAATATGACAGCAAAAAAGTCTGCACAGTTGTGCGCCAAATATCTGGAAGCATCAAATCAAAGGGAGACACTGAGTTCACCCCTGGGTGCCTGGGGACCAGGAAGATGGGCCATAAACTGCAGGGAAAGGGCAAAGGAGCAAAACTGACCAAAAAGCTGGTGGGTGCTGATTTAAAAGCACATTGAGTAGGGCTGCCAAGAACTGGCAGAGCATCCGCAGCCAGCTCCAAGTGGGGAACCACAGGCCAGAGAGATGGGCAATAATACTGATATCTTGAACAGTGTAACATTACCTGAGCCTGTGCTCCCATCCCCGACCCCGCTGCTGCAAACACAGGCAGGCCCAGGTGAGTTACGGTGACCCATCAGAGCCAGGAGGGGCTGCTGCGAGGAGCAAGGACAGGGTTGTTTTGACTGCAGTGTGGAGTCTAGCTGGGAGCTCACGTGGGCAGCACAGACAGGCTGTTTATGAGATCAGTGAAAGAGGAGCCCTCTCCAGGGAGCAACCCAGAGCCCATGTTCACAAACAAACATCCTGAAGACAGGCCAGCAGGCCTCTTGCTCCTCTGCCCCTGCTGGGCCTGCCACTCATGGCTGGGGAGCCGCATCTGATTGCTCTTCTCACTAGCCCTTGGCAGCTTGATCCAGACCCACTGTGCAGCCACCTCACCCCCACCCACTCCCCGGCTGACCTTCAGGCTCAGGCACCTTTGGGGGGAGGACAGCTGATGTGCTTCTCAGCGAATGTTTAGCCCGTCGGTGAGAATGTCTCTAGCTGTGGCTCTTGCCATGTCTTCCAGCGAGCTGATTGTGGCTCCATGTATCTGGGGCTATCCTGAGGCTCACTGAGCTGGCATCAAGACCCATCTGGGACCCAGCCAGCAGGCTGGCCAGTCCTGTTCTCTGGGCCGCCTGCATGCACTGGGACAGGCTGCTGGATCCTGGCCATGGATGGAGAGAGGACACATGGAGAGGTGTGATACTCAGAGCCAGCAGGGCCTAGGATGTCCCGATTTTATAGGGACAGTTCTGATTTTGGACCCTTTTTCTTATATAGGCTCCTATTATCCCCCACCTCCATCCCGATTTTTCACAGTTGCTGTCTGGTCCCCCTAGCAGGGCTCAGGGAAGGGGAAGAACCCCCTGGCAGGGGCCTCCTGAAGAGCATCTACATCTCTCTCTCCAGCTGCCTGTCAGAGTCGCCCCCAAAGGCCTGTGAGGCCTTTCAGGCCCTCCCCAGCTCATCATGATCACCCGCCTGTCATAGCTTCCTACTCAGATTTGAACCTTAGCGTTCATAAACTGAGAAGATAGCATGAACCCTCTAAGCTTAATTACCAGCTTAGATCTGATATCACTGCCACCAGCCAAGTGATTTCCAGGGCTTGGCTCCCTCTCTGGTCTCCCAAAACCTTCTTCAGGGGGAACCCCAAGACCAGAAGCCTGAGTCTCTACCACAAAGGGAAAAACGACCACTCTCTCCCTTGTCTCCCTCGTTATCTCATCCCAGCTCCCCTCCCTGGTTATCCTGGTGAATACTGACTTAAACTCCTGAATGGCAAAACAGAGAGGGCAATTATCCTCACTACCTTATTCCCCGGAGGCAAGTATGCAGATTCAGACCTAGTCAGCTAACACAAAGAAGATTCCCCCTCCCTTCGTTCCTTAGCCTTAACCAGAAAACTAACAGTTTCTAAAAGAAAGCTTTAATATAACAAGAGAAAGGAAAAAGACATCACAATATTCTTGTATCAGGTGACAATGCAATACAAGGATCAATTGCTTAAAAGAAAAAATGAATAAACAGCCTATTCCAAAAAAAGATACATTTAAACATCGGCAACTACACACATGTAAACGACAAAACAAAGCCTATTGTTTTCTACCTTTGGTACTCACAACTTTGAAACTGAAGATTAGAAGCTTGAAGATAGAAAGATCCCTCTCATAGCTGAGAGCCAGACAAAAGACACAGACCCAAACATTCCGTCCCTGAGCTTTGAAAAAATCTGGTTTCCTGATTGGTCCTCTGGTCAGGTGTTTGGTTCCCTTTGTTAACCCTTTACAGGCAAAAGAAACGTTAACCCTTAGCTATCTATTTATGACACCGCCCTTCCATGTTCCCTGAATGCTCCCTGTCCTGCTCACATGCCCCTTGAATGCTGTGGAGTGAAGCTGCCATCACTTTATTCCTGCCCAGCTGGCCGCTCCATAAGGCGAGCAGCAGCCCAGTGGCAGGAGGTGCCCTCTTGACATGGCTCCCTAAACATGGAGCCTGGGCCTGGCTGGCTGTCTTCATTCCAGCTCATGGCCACTGGCATGAGAGGCAAACTCCACAGTACAGAGTGGCCGAGGCAACCTCACAAGGGGGAGATCAGTGTATCCCAAGGTGCACATACCTGGGCCAGATACCCCTCCTTGCCCACAGGTGCATGCCCCGTGACCCCGCCTTGGACTTGCAGCAGACAGCACCACTAGCTGTCAGCATCTCAGTGCATGGTGCCTCCTCGCACAGGGAAGCCCTGCCCACCCCTAAGTGAGGAATGTTGCCTTATTTAGCAGCTATAGGATCTGTAGCCTGTCACTAGGATCAGTACTGACGTACCCACTTCCACTCCCGGCATTGCACTCTGGGGGCTCATGCTCCTGAGCAAGATGAACATACTCCTTTCCTATCTGTAAAGTCATTCCCTGGGTCAGGGATCCTGCCCCCACTCCCCCCAGTGGTCAACTCATAGGCGCTGACTCCATGAGTGCTCCGGGGTTCAAGCACCCACTGAAAAAAAATACTGGGTGCTCAGCACCCATAGGACCAGATTAATCTTTTGATGGTTCTGGCGCCCAGACCGTGGCCCTGCCCCCAGCTCTGCCCTGCTCTACCCCAAGGCCCTGGCTCCACTCGGCCTCTTCCCCCTGAGGCTACGCCCTCCACACTCACAGAGGAGCGCTCTCTGGCAAAAACAAAAGTCCATCAAAAACAAAAGTCTACTCCACAGTGTTGCCAATTTAGTCATTTTCCAACTAGATCTAGCTGTTTTAAAAAATTTCTAGTTGGACAAATATTCCACTTAGTCGTCGGTTGGAAATTTGAATTGAAATTGAAACATTCATACGCTAGCATAACATTAATTTAAGAGCGGATATATGATTAAAAAACCCTCATATCTGAAAACGCACAATAGGTTTGTATGAACAAAGCCAAGCTGCCTCTCACAGCTGTTGTTTCTGATGACAATGTCGGCGCATTCGTTTTGGCGATGTTGGCGGACCTAATAATTTCTAATGAAGATTTGTAACCAACAGTGCATCATCAGAAATTCAGTTGCTGGGGTTTGGTAGTGGTTTCTGATGTTTCAAATGTGCGTCCGAGAGTTAGCACTGAATCGCCTTGCCAACGAAAACGTCCGAAACTTGCTTACAGCAACCGGGGCAGCCACAGGAAGCTTAACTCCTCTTTTTTATTGAAATGTCATGAAAGTTTATGCATATAGAGAAGGAATTAATATAATTTTGCATTCTTGGCACAGCCTCGTCCTTCGCCCCCCTGTACATTTGAACACCCCCCCAATTTCAATTCCTGGGGAAAACACTGCCCTGGGTGATGCATGTAGAAGCTTCTGATCCTGTCTGTGGTAGGTGGAGCTTGGCACTAGCCGGCTGGCTGGTATTTGTTATGGTGATGGAGTTGCTTGCACCTCTGTTCCCTTTCTGGTCTCTCTGAATGAGTCATAGCTCATCCAGTCTGACAGCATCTACATCACAGACCAGAGAATCTCATCCATTTACCTTTCTATTGAGCCTAAAGCATCTTCCAGAAAGGCAACTGGGCTAGATCTGAAGACATCAAGAGATGGAGAGTCCACCACGCCCCTTGGGTATTTGTTCCAATGGTTGATCACTGATAAAAATGGGGGCCTGATTTCCAGCTGGAATTTACCTGGCTTCAGTTTCCAGCCTTCGAGTCTTGTTCTGCCTGTCAGCCCTTCAGTACCCGTATTTTTTCCTCATGTTGGTATCTATACACTGTAATCAAGTCATTTCTCAGTCTTCTTTCTAATCAGCTAAACAGGTCATTACCAAGAGCTTTGGGCTGAAAGAACCGTGGGTAACAGTGCTCTTTATGTCTCTCACACTATCTCATTTTCTCCAGCCCACAAGTCGTTTGTGCAGCTTTTTTTCTGCATCCTTTTAAAAACATAGAGACCAGAATTGGACACAGAATTTCAGTATAGGTCTCACCACTGTCACATCCAGGGGTGAAACCACCTCCCTGCTGCCGCTTCTATTGTGTCACTTACCTGTTCCAACCTCTAACTCCTTTTCGTAGCCCCTGCTTTTCAGGACACAGCCCCTGTTCTGCAGCATGGTCTGCATTCCCTGTGGCATGCACTCCCTTGAGTGGTAGGCCTCAGGGCCCTTATCCGTCTGGAGAGCAATTTTGCAATTCTCTCACTTCTCATCTGGGATCTGGGTACCGCAACCCACCCAAGCCAAGTGCTTCTTACCATGCAGGTGCAACTGGACACTGGTGTTTCTTCCCTTCGGGAGCATGTGTCCAACAGTGATCTCACAACAAGTAGATGTACTCAGCAAAGGGAACAAAGCACTAGAGAAAAGGATGATACAATCACAAACAGCCAGCACACCAGTCTGAACTCCTCCAATCCAACACTCCTCTGCAAACTAAGTTAGGCAGATTTACCAGAGCAGAACCCACCCATCTTGCAACCTCTTAGCATGCCCCCGAGCTCTTGGAATCCAACCTCCCTTCCAAAGAGTGCACCCCAGTCTGCCTGCCCTCCGCCCACGCAGGGAAATACCTCTTTCCCAAAGCCTCACCTTCCCTGGGTAAGCGTGAAGCCCAGTTGCCACATATCCCAGGGGCCTCTGTTACAGGGTCATTATGGTTGACCAGCCAGCCCGTCTAAGTCGATGCCCAGTGATGGGTGTTCCGCTCTTTAGACCCATTCAGCTTTAAACTCTGACAATCACAGGCCTTGTGGCTGTGCCGGGGGGTTCTGACACTGTCTGCTCCTCTAACATTACAACAGCTCCCTCAGGAAAGTTACCAGAGCCCATACTCTGGAGTACGCATCCATAGACACCAGCACCCCATGTCCATCACCGTGCTTAAGATATGTAGTGTAGACATGGCCTGAGTGTCCCCAATTCCTGAGGAGCCCAGCCGCTCCCTGAGGATACCAGGACATCCTCCTACCCTCATCCGGATGCAAGGTCACAGCCAGATGGGAGGGGTGCACCAACTAAGGGGGCCAGAGAGCTGCTGGGGACGGTGGTATTGCCCAAGCAAGACAGAGGGAGAGGGGAGTTGTGGGGGGCCCTTCCCAACCAAAGGGAGGGGAAGGAGGGAGGGGCACTGTCCAGCCAAGGCGGGGGAGGGCAGCTGTCCCTCCATGCTCCACTCGACTTTACCCTTTGACCTAGGGAATCCCAGACACGGCAGGGTTTGAGCATGGCCCTTGGCAGGACCTAGACCTGTTGTGTGGGACTGTGAGTTGGGTGCTGCTCATGTGGGTCTCAATGTCTGACTTTAGTGAAGGAGCCGCATTTGGGAGAGCCAGGGAAGAGGAAAAGTTAATCAGAACCTTCCCTGACTGACGTGGCACCAGCTCGCTCTGCTCCCTTGTTAGAGGAAGCTGCTGTAACACGCATCTGTCTGGCCTTGAGACAGGAATTCAATGAACTCTCCTAATTATAACCACCACAGAAGGGTTTGTACAATTATGAAAGGCCCTTGAAGGCGGGCTTTGGGTTTTTAGAAGACTTTCACCCCTGCTCTCACCCAGCATAATAGCACTGTCATCTGATCTCACCACACAGAGAAGAGTGACGCTCCCTGGGGCTGGTTCATAGGAGCGTGGAGGTGTTGAGAGCCTATGCTGTCTGGGGATTAGATTGTTCCAGGCTGGAAGCTGAATAGGTGTCTCTTGCTTCTGTGTATGTGCATTGCTGACCCGTCTTGTTAAAGCTCATGAGCCAGACACTTCAAAATCATGAGATTGGCTTAAAAAAGACAAGATTTAAAAAAAATATATTCTTTTTATTTGCCTCCTAGTTTCCAAGTCTTAGGTAACATTTTCAAGCTTCTCCCCACAACTGTGAGGCTAGGCACTTGCTTTTTTTAAAATGAAAGCTGGGATTTTCCCCTCATCATCGGCCTTTGGGAGTGGGACTTTCAGAAAACCACCAAATATCATGACACTTGTGATATTAATTTTAAAAATTGGAGATATACACCTATCTCTGGAAGGGACCTTGAAAGGTCATAGAGTCCAGCCCCCTACCTTCACTAGCAGGACCAAGTACTGATTTTTGCCCCAGATCCCCCTCAAGGATTGAGCTCACAGCCCTGGGTTTAACAGGCCAATGCTCAGACCACTGAGCTATCCCTCCCCCATATACTTAAGAAGGTAGCGACACTGGCTCTGTATTCACGCTCTCAGTCAGAGCATGGCAATGTTATGACACCAACATCTTACCCCACCCCCTCACCTGAGTAATGGTATGACACCTCTCCGCCCCCTCAAGGAACTGCCCGACAGCCTCCTAACCCCTCTAAGGAATCACACATCAGCCACCTCGCCCCACCCTGGAGACCTGCAGCCTTTCATCCATCCCAGTTGTCTTCTCGGGAGATGAATATTTAAAACTCAACCTTTCTGCATTGTTACAAGAAATATAAAATGTTAACCATGTGTCAGAGTGGCTGTTTGATGTTTCCTTTCTTCTGCATGCCAGGACTTTCCTGGTCTCAAGCAGGAGAGTCCACTGAAACATCTCACTGGCATGGACTCCCACGCAAAGCGGCGCTCAGCTGGCATAGCTGAGGGCAGACAAGGGCCTTATTTTGGTCACTGGATAATTTGTTTCTTGCTGATCTCTATTGAGGGACTGATTCATTAGTCTCTTTGCTTAGAGGAAGGAAGATCTGTGCTTTTGTACATTATCAGACTGGTAGTGCCGGAGAGCAGCCTTGGGCTGCGCACAGAGTGACGTGTCGGCTTTGGGGCGCCTAACTCACTTTTCCCAGATGCAAACTCTCCCACGGGGAAGCAAATGCTGCTGGTGGTGTCTACGTAGCCTGTTACCTACATGGAAAATATTATGAAGGAGCAGAATATATTAATACTGGCAATATGATAACAACAGTGGCAAATTGGAGATGTGAGAATTGTCGTGTTGGAACAAGCCAATTGTCCAGCATCCTGTCTCCAGAAGTGACTCATAGTGGATTTTTCATAAGAAAGTTTAAATCCCACCCCCATGCATCTTACTGTGCATATCTCTACCACAAGGGCAGTTTTTATCTTGCCCCAGTTGATCATGGATGAGTCTATGCCTTGAAGCTTGTTAACTTGGGTTTTCTCTGCACTCTTTCTCAGCTAGTATAACTTCAAGCACAGTTCCTATTCGTATACATGTCTAATGAAAGGCAAACACTGAAAAGGAACCAGCAATCTGCAACAGTGATTTCATAGCAGAGATCCGCCATTCACGTGTACAGCTTCCCTTGCTGATCCATCTCATTGCCCATTCCTTGTACCTTTCTGCTTTCTCTTAATAACCTGTTGGAGATGCTCATTCATCCAGTTTGGTCTGAAGCTCTTCCCTATGATTTGATGCCAGTTTCTGCAACTTTGATTTAAAGTCATTCCAAGTCTCTTCCACGTTCAGATCTTTGAGCTGATGGGTCTCCACTCAGTTGCGAGCGGACAAAGGCCTATATCACAAAATCAGCATCACTGCACTGGCCCTCTCGTTATCGGTCTCAGCAGAGAGATAAAAAACTGGACAGTCCCTGGAGACTGAATTATCCTGCCATCCCATGCAAGGACTGAAGATCATTGGCATGGTGGTGCCATGTTCTGGGAGTAAGTATAGGACATCACTCTCCAGAGCCCTCTGTTCATGAGTGTGCCCTTCCTTATAGGATTCCCAGCCCAATATATACACCTCAGTAAAGTCTGCTAAGCATCTCCGTGATGGAGGGTTGATATGATGTGAACTTCCAGTCATTCCTTCTCTCTATAATGCCCTCGCCTTGTGTAATCCTGGCAGACCCTGATCGTCACCAGGCAGGATCGAACCTGGGACCTCTGGAGCTTAGTGCATGAACCTCTATAGCATAAGCTAAAAGCCAGCTGCTACACCAGAAGGTTCATGGGTTACACTTGCTTGCTGAACGCCACGGATTATAGGTTCCTCCCATGATCACTGACCTGTTACAGAACGTGATGTTGAATGTTCTTCATTCCAAATGCTAATGGAATCCCTTTATTTTTGGTTCACAGACATAAATCACTCTTCTGCCTGGGATTCTCTCATTTAGAAATGATTTTTCAGATGATTAAGCTAATAGCAGCTGTTCATAAGCTGAGGAGCTGTTGGCAGCATGAAAGGTGGGTGGTGGCTATTTATCTTTCACATAATTGTCCCAACAAAAGCCACAAATAGTAACTTAGAAAAGGAAAACTGGCCCTTTAAAGACTTCCCAGCCCTTTCATCTCACCTGTCTGGTGGTGGGGCCGACTGTTCCCACATCCTCAGATCAAAGCCTCCGCCTGATTCTGGCAGGGTTGGTATTTCCAGAGAACCTCTCCCACAAGAGACCTGTTCGCCCAGCAAATGGCCCAGGTGCTCTCATGTGCCCCCGCTGCAGTCAGTTTAGATGAGTGAACCAGTCACGTCATCCGACCATATTCTACTTTAACTGTTTTAATCATTAACCATTGAAAAATTCATTATCTCTGAAGTTTAATTAGAGCTGCCTAGATGGATTGGCTGCTTGGCAGGCAGCAGGAGGGTGCAAGCAGCGCCAGCGGGGCTGTGGGCTAATGAAAAGTTTAATGCTGAAGACTGAACCAAGCTATCTTGGGTGCAGCAAATGCAGGGTTTGGTTTATAAATAAATCCAACATTATTATCTCATTTTCTCTTCACACATCCCTGGAGCCTCCTCCTCTTGCAGCCGGGCTCAAACTTCTCTGCTGCTTGTTGAGTTTGGGGCTCCTTGGTTGAGTTTGATTTCCTCCCCCACTCCACACCGAGGTCAGGGCTCCATTTAGTTTAGCTGGGGATTTTGTGGCTTTTCAGTTTGACCCTAATCTTCAAACCCAGTCACTGGAAAAGAGCTGGTCTCCTGCTATTTGCCAAGGAGATACTGTCAGTCTCCAGGCTGGCGAAGGGAATCCGCTTCAGTGCCTCTCCAGCACTGCGTGCTTCAGCTTCTTCAGGCTTATCTGCACTCATGTCAGAACCCTCCTGGTCAGCGCTCCAAAGCGTGGCCATTCGAGACCCCCGTCTCTTTGGATCTGCTGAGGCAGCAGGAAGAAGAGCAATGAAAAGGCCTTGGAAACAAAGACCACTACGCTGGGGCCCAACCGCAACCAGAAAATGGGAGCTGTCAAACTAGCCCACGAGTCTGAGGCATTCACCCCAAAGACTGACTGGCGTTTTCTGAGGGATCTGTGTGACACACACACCAGGACTCACAAACAGAGCTGGCCAAGCGTTAGTATGGCAGCTGAGTAACATCTGTCCTGACAGAGCCGGGGAGACCCCGTTTGGGAATCAAAGCTTTGCGAGGGTGTGCTGGTGGGTGGGATTGTATCAGCCGGCATGTGGGGGTGCCTGGTGCGTAGCTAGGTACAGAAGCAGCTTGTGAAAGTGTAGGTCTGTGTGTCTGGTATGTGTGCCCATGCACTGGATGGCTGCAGATTTATCTGCGATGCTTGGAAGTGGCTGGTGCTAGGAAAGGGAATTGTGTCCCATCTCATGGTGCGAGCTCTCCCACGACTGCACACCAGCACTTGGAACGTAACGCAGCGCCCGTGGCTCTGAAACGCAGGGAAGAAGCGCCCCATTAGCCTGACTGTGCAGCACAAAAGCTGAACTATCTGATCAGCCACATTGTGCCCCGTGTTTTCAGGAATCCTTCCGGAGAGCCATGCAGGTAGGTGTCTGTTTGGCCTTGAGGGGAACAAAGGAATGACAAGAGGCAGGCAGCAAGCTCAGCCATTGTGAATTCAAGGCTACGCTGTATTTAGGGGAACGTGCTTGAATTGCCTCTCCTGAGGATTCGCAGGGGGAGGTGCAGGCGCCGTGGGAGGTGGCAAGTGGAGCTTAGTGCTTGAGTGCCCAGGCTGGCAGAGACAGCGGCGCTCCAAAGGCACTAGCCTGGAAATCACTGCCGGGGAGGAGGGAGACAAGATGGAGCAGGGCAGAGGCGGATGGAGAGGGAGGGGCAGAGCAGAGGCTGGGATGAGGGAAGGGAAAGGGGAGGCAGGCAGGGCAGGGGCAGAGGCCTGGTGTGGGGAGAGCAGGGTGGAACAGCTGGGAGGGGCAGCGCCAGGAGTTAGATGGGGGCAGGGGGCACTCAGCAGGGGGCAGGCAATGCCGAAGGTGATGGTGACAAAATGAGATTAGAAGAGAAATGTAAGGGCCGAAGGCGGCTCACATCGCTCCAGCAGACCCTTGGCCCTTGCTTTGGGTGGGAGTGGGGCGGGCCTGGGCCCTCAGCTGTATCACTGGCTTTCACTGTGAATGTGTCCAGGAGCACTGGGAGCTCTAGAAATGCCTCTCTCAATATCCTG
This sequence comes from Chelonoidis abingdonii, assembly GCF_003597395.2. Lineage (NCBI taxonomy): Eukaryota > Metazoa > Chordata > Testudines > Testudinidae > Chelonoidis > Chelonoidis abingdonii. The sequence goes on along the minus strand of NC_133790.1, from coordinate 28,361,590 downwards.
GGTTTATCATCTCCAAGTACAGCACACAGGGAGGGGCAGTCCGACCAGTCTGCAGCACCAGATGGGAAATTGCAAGTTCTCACCTGCTGCGCTTGCTTTTCTCTTGTCTTCTTTTTCAGTTCGCTGAGAAATTTCCCACTGCTTAGGTAAAAATAGTGCCGCTATCTAACGCTGCGGGGAATCGGCGTGGAGAGGCCGGTGCTGTCTCCTGGGATGCTAATGCAGAAGCAAAATCTCATTCCAGGGCTCCATTCTTCCAGGCCCCGCGAAGGTCGCCAAGGAAGTCGACTGTGTGTCCGGGCACCCCTTTAACCCTTGCTCAAAAAGGACATCCTTCCGCTGCGAGCGAGTGGGGGCTCTGAGCACACCCACTGGGGCAGTGTGGGGTTTAACTCCCAGAGCCCTAGGCACTTGTGTTCCTGTGGGAGGCTGTGACTCTGGTGGGAGGACAGCTCGGAGGAGATGCTTCCTGAGGCAGCCCTTGTTCTGGAGAGGCTGAGTGCCTTAGCTCTGAAGGGAGGCAGGAGGGCAATTCATTCTCTTCCTCAGAGAGCTCGGTCCCCAATTCCAATACCAGGCACATTCCATTCTCCCCCTCCTGTGCAAAGTGCCAGGGAACAGCAGGCAATGGCCACAGAGCCATCTTAGCACCACTTACCACAGCTACTGCTCCCAAGACCTAAGTGCCCTTCCCTTACTTTCAGCCTCAGCAGGGAGAGCAATAAGCCCCAGCCATTGAGAACTCGCTTATGCAACAGTCTGGGCAGGTAGAATTCCTCCGCGGGACGCGGGTTTCCACTTCAGCCCTGGATATTTGTTGATGTGGGTGCTGTTCAGAATCTCCACAGCAGGCCCCCCTAATGGGGTGCAAAATCCCTCTGCTCCTGCACGTGCTGAGCTCCTCCCATGATGCCCTGAGAGGATCTGACCCTTGGGTATGGCGGCAGGCACAGAGCTGCGTAAAGCTGTCAATTGCCTGTGGAGTGGAACAGAACAGATGCAATTGACAAGGGAGCCCGCACCTCTATGCAACTGGTGCTAGTGAACAAACCAATATGGAAACCAGAAATATCTCCTGCTTCCCGTTCCAAGGGCTCCCAGAAATCTCTCAAGGGGCTTCAGTGCACATTCTCCCCAGAAGCTGTGAAGTACACGTATGCGTGGATCCGCATGCTGCCAGTCAAGGAGTAATTACCACCTTTCATTTGGCACCTTGGCTTTACATCAGCCATTCAGGAAGCAGAGAGGCTGGGTTTGACACCGGAGAAACAGGAGATTCCTACTGATGTGTGTGGGAGACGCAGATGTTTTGACCCTTCCACTGAGGACTAGTTCAATTGCTTAATCTTCAAAAACCATCTTCTCGTAGAATTGACCAGTAGGCTTGTAGTCAGCGCCAATCCTGAAGAACCCAACAGGATCCTAAGTTAGAACAAACCCACCAGGGTTTGGAATCAACAGTGTCAAACGGCGCTTGTGATCTTTATTGTTTCCCTGATGTACCCAGTTCTGTCTTGTGTTTGATGGAGGGTTCCTTGGAGGAACAGAGAATTGGAGCTTTCCCAGTCCTCAGCCAGTGCTTAATTTGTAGTGAAAGAAGTGCCAGGGCTCAAGTAACTTTTTTATATTCATAACTGATGCAGTAAGCCCAAAGCTGCCAGGGCTCTGAACTGCCAGGCCTCGAGGTTCTGGGGCTCTGAACTGCCAAGCCCAAAGGTGCCAGGTCTCTGAACTGCCAAGCCCAAAGATGCCGAGGCTACGAATTGCCAGGCCAAGAGGTGCCAGGGCTACGAACTGCCAGGCCCAGAGGTACCGGGGCTATGAACTGCCAGGTCCAGAGCTGCCAGGGCTCAGACCTGGCACAAATTAAACATTGGGGTTAGCATTGTTTGATGATTTCCCAAAGAGCTTCTCACCCCTGACGCTATGTGTCATGAGTCACGTTCTTAGACAGAGGCTGTGCTGAGACAGAGCCTGGCTAAAACTGTGTCACTGGCTCATGCTCTGCCTCAGATCCTCAATAGGATGGGGTGTGAGGGATCACAGACCTCGAACCTAGGCCCCAGGGTCCCTGCGCTGTGCTCAGACCACAACCATCTCTCAGCTACTCACCCGAGTAAGCAGGAAAAAGTCTAGGGAAGGGCTAGCTTGCAGAAGGCCCCACCCCCAAAGCTCCTGATTGGGGGAAATATCCAGCCCCATGATTGGTTGAGGAGTGCTATATAAACCAGGAAGTAACAACAGGAAGTTGTCTGAGCAGCTAGAAGAATTCCTGGCTGGCTGCTACTATGGACTCTTCCTGCTTACCTGAGTCCTGCCTCCCCACCTGCTCCTAGTTCCTGTCCACCCATCCCAGACCCCCACCTACTCTCAGTCCTTGCTCCTCTGCCTTACCCCTGACATTGTCTCCAGCTCTGACCTTTGCCTTGGCACCGATGTTGGCTTTGGTGTTGACTCTTGGCTAACCAGTAGATGTGGCTGCCCAGGCCCTGATCATTGCAGGTGGCTCCTATGGAGTGAGAAGAGTTGTGCTGAGGAGGAAGGGAGCAGAGTCAGAAAGCATTGTGCTTCAGTTATGCTCACCTGCTGCAGTGATCCACAGGGAGCCATTGCAGTACAGTATAAGTTACAGGAACCTCAAGGCAGCTGAAACACGGGCTGGGGCCTGGGAGGCCCCCATCAGGGCCAGGAATGCAGAAAGGTTTGTTTAGAGCCATCTTGCTCCTCTCCTCTTTGTTAGTGAATGAAGCTGTAGACAATCAATACGACACACTTCAATGGCTCAACGACAAGTCACTGATATAGAATCATAGAAGATTAGGGTTGGAAGCGACCTCAGGAGGTCATTTAGTCCAACCCCCTGCTCAAAGCAGGACAAAGCCCAACTAAATCATCCCAGCCAGGGCTTTGTTAACCTCTAAGGATGGAGATTCCACCACCTCTTTAGGTAACCCATTCCAGTGATTCACAACCCTCCAATAGAATTTGGATTGCTTGGTAAGCTGTGCACAAGCAAACAGAGATTGAGTACAGCAAGATGTAAACGTATGCTTCTAGGAACAAAGAATGTAGGTCTTAGTTACAGGGTGGAGGCTCTACCCTGGGAAGCACAGACTCAGAATAAAACATGGGTGTCAAGGTGGATAATCAACCAAACATGCATCCGACGAAGTGGGTATTCACCCATGAAAGCTCATGCTCCAATACGTCTGTTAATCTATAAGGTGCCACAGGACTCTTTGCAGCTTCAACCAAACATGAGCTCCCAGGAAATGCTATGGACAAAAGGACTAATGTGATCCTTGAATGTATATACAGGGGAATCCTGAATAGGAGTAAATAGGCTTTTTTACCTCTGTAATTGGCACTGGTGCAACCATTGCTGGAACACTGTGTCCAGTTCTGGTGCGTACAGTTCAAGAAACAGGTTGAGCAATTGGAGAGGGTTCAGAGAAGAGTCACAGGAATGATTAAGGGATTGGAAAATATTCGTTAAAGTGAGAAACATGAGGCACTCAAACTGGTTAGCTTAGCCCAGAGAAGGTGAAGGAGCGACTTGATAACAGTCTATATGTAACTATATGGGGAACAAAAACCTGATAATTGGCTATTCAATCTAGCAGAGGAAGGTGTAACATGATCCAATGGTTGGGAGTTGAAGCTGCGCAAATTCAAATGGGAAATAAGATGCAAGTTGTTAACAACGAGGGTAACTAAGCACTGGAACAACTTACCATGGGTCGCAGTGGATTCTCCATTACTGACCATTTTTAAATCCAAGAGTGGATGTTTTTCTAATAGTGCAGCTATTGGTTCTGAAGCAGGACTTGATTCAGGGAAGTCCTGTGGCCTGTGCTATGAAGGAAGTCAGGACGAGGTGATCACAATGGTCTCTGCTTGCATTAAAATCTGTGAACTGGGCCCATCATACCCAGATGCCAGCTACAGCCTCTGTCTGAGGTGCATGTGCCTGTGTAGTCGGTCCCAGATCATGGCCCAGCCCCTCAGAATCCCTAGAGGGTATAACATCATCTCCCCCATAAATCCAATGGGCTCAGCTGCCCTCCTCACACATCTTCTATCCAGTGCCCTTTGCAAATGCTAATGGTGATGCCCCACAATCCCTCTGTATAGGTGGGAAACTGAGGCACAGTGCACCCAAGTGGCCGGCCCCAAGCCACAGAGATAGCATGATAGTCCAGCACCCAGAATACCCAGGCCTGTGCTGTAAGCACAAAGCCAGGGCCCCCTTGGCAGGGGGTCCACAATGGTCTCCAGTGGCTATGCGGTACTTGGCTCTGTTATCCTAAACGAGCAATAGTAACTGTGCTGGCAGCAGTTCACCAAAAAAGCAGAGCTGGAGGGGAGCTCCCCTGTCAGGCATTTTCTCAGCTTCACTCCAAGCTCACGGCACATTGCCCTCTTCTGTCACCGTGGTCACAAAATCACCTTTAAATGGACTGGCCTAAACCCCCCTCTCCATGGCTCAGGTCCTATTGCCCTGCAGGGATTTCTGGAGGGAGCTACTGCCTTTGCTGGCATTCTCCTCTAGAGCAGAATCCCCCAGCTTTCTCCTCCTCTTGCCATCAGAAAATGGTGAGAAATGTGGTGGGTACAGCCACTCAGCAGCTCTATCCCACCATATGGCCAGAGGGATGCTCCGCCACATGCACACACACACGCAGAGCTAACTTTGGAGTCTGCGAGGCAGCCCGTGACCTTTCTGTGAAGACGTTCCACCAGGCCCCAGTGGGCAGGGGGTGATGAGTCACAGCTGGGGAGCAGGATTGGAATAAGAATGTGTGATGAACACAGACGCTCTCTGGGTTCTTTTACTATTTTTAATCCTCAGAAATAAGAAAACTAGTGACTCTTGCACTGGGGAAGGTGCTTGATAGAGAAGCCTTGAGAACAAAGCCCCATCCAAAGAACAGGCATGACAGGGGCTTCCCACATCATCCTGCCAATGTCCCATCACCTGGGCTAGCAGAAAGCACTTCGAGGATTGAAATTCAGTCTTCGTGGCCCACAAAATCTGTGTCTCTGCGGTTCTCATTCATGATGCTGTCAGCCTTGGTTACCTGCTTGCTGTAGCTATTCAGACAGCTCTGTTTCTCTCCTCCCAGCTCACTTTCTGTCTCCGGGCCACTCTGATCCTTCTGGCCTTCTGCTCATGATAAATCCATGGCCTACTGCTCTTTTTCAGTCACTTGTACTTACCACTTTGTGGCCATCCTGCCTCCATACCTTTAATGTTAACTATTTCTGGGACAAGGCTTTTCACCTATGCCCCTCTCCTAAGTCCATTAATGCCTCCCCCCTGCTCACCTTCTCTTCTTGCCTTTCCCAGATGATGATGCTAAGAATAAGAATTTAGTGGCAAAAAACAATGTTAACACAGAGTTAAGGTTACTTGGTAGGAAGTTATCCCCTTGCAGCACTCTGAATTGAGTAAAAAGTTCTGAAAACTAGGAAATGCACAGTTAAAGTTGCCCCTGTAACCTTAACTCTGCTCTCTTTTTTTTAGCATTGTCCCCAGTAGTCATTCACACTCTCTGGTCTCATGATTTTATACACTGTGGAGCAGCTTCAACTGGGGAGACTGAGAGAGAGACCCACACTTATGTGTGTGAGACAATGCTTCTCTCCCTGTGTGTGTGTGTGTGTGTGAGAGAGAGAGAGAGAGAGAGAGAGAGACATACACAATGCATCTGTCCCTGTGTGTGAGAAGTGTTAGAGGGCTTTCCCACCACCCTCCCACTTCCCTGGTTTTTGTCATGCAGACAGCAAGGAGCAAAGGGCCAAATGTTCAAAGCGCAGACAATGCGATGTTTATTGGGGTTAGTTCCAAACAAGCATATCCAGAGCTCTACACGCTAGCAGAGTCTGTTTCCAGTGTTCCATCCCAGCTCTGACACCACAGAGCATTTACCCCGTGTCCCCCCCTCCCAGCTCTGACACCACAGAGCATTTACCCCTGGTCCCCCCTCCAAGCTCTGACACTGCAGAGCTTTTACCCCGTCTCCCTCCCAGCTCTGACACCGCAGTGCCTTTAACCCTTGTTCCCCCCCAGGCTCTGACACCGCAGAGCGTTTACCTCATCTCCCTCCCAGCTCTGACGCCACAGAGCTTTTAACCCCATGTCCCTCTTGCCAGCTCTGACACTGCAGAGCGTTTACCCTGCATCCCCCTCCCAGCTCTGATGCTGCAGAGCATTTACCCCCTGTTCCCCTCCCAGCTCTGACACCGCAGAGCGTATACCCCCTGTACTGCTCCCAGCTCTGACACCACACAGTGTTTACCCCGCGTCCCCCTTCCCAACTCTGACACCGCAGAGCGTTTCCCCCGCATCCACCTCCCAGCTCTGATGCTGCAGAACCTTTACCCCGCATCCCCCTCCCAGCTCTGACGCCGCAGAGCATTTACCCCGCATCCCCCTCCCAGCTCTGATGCCGCAGAGCATTTACCCCGCATCCTCCTCCCAGCTCTGATGCCACAAAACGTTTACCCCCTGTACCCCTCCCAGCTCTGACACCACAGAGCGTTTACTGCCTGTTCCTCTCCCAGCTCTGATGCTGCAGAGCATTTACCCCGTCCCCCTCCCAGGTCTGACGCTGCAGAGCATTTACCCCGCATCCCCCTCCCAGCTGTGATGCCACAGAGCGTTTACCCCACATCCCCCTCCCAGCTCTGACACTGCAAAGCCTTGTCCATGTCCCCATTCCCATTCCCCATTCTCATTTCCCATTCCCCATTTTCTCTGTTCCCACTTCCTCCTTCTTAACAGGCCCAATTATACCTGCAATGCACACCCACAGTCCCACCTCTAACAACTTAACGGGTCATATTCCATTTTGGGTCTGGGGTCTTCATCCTACCTCTTTTGTACCCCATGGGAGGGATAAGGAGTGAGGTGGTGGTGCTTGGTCTTTTAGGGTTTTGTTTCCCCCCACACATCCCCAGCCCCTTTGCTCCTCTGATTGGTTGCTTGACTTTGCTTTGAGATAGGGGTTGAGGCAATCTTAAAGTGTGCTCTCCGCTAACACGGACTGATCTTATCTGTTCCCACTATACTAACAAATCCAGCTGATGAGGTGGAGGACTGAGACATACAAGCGTTATCAGACATCAGGAGGAAGGTCTGGTGGTGAGGATAAAGATGATGTTGGGAAGAGGCCATGGGGAAGTAGCACAGGGAGTTGTAGCAGTCACATAACTGTACCAGGAGGCACTCTAGACAGCTGCAGTCCACAGGGCCCTGGGCTGGAACCCAGACTAGAGGGCAGGCGCGGGTTTCCCCCAAACCTCCCAACTCCTGAACAAACACAGGAGGAATTGACCTGGACTGTGACTTCTACCAGAGGGGAAGGTCTCTGAGCAGTTTCTCGACCCACAGAGTGAATCTGTGAGGCGAGCAAATCCGTCAATAAGTGCAAGACCCACCAAGGTAAAGGAGTAACTTTGTCACAGCGTGCTCATGCACAGGAACCCTTCCTGCCCTTCCACACACACAGATATTGGTTTAAGCAAAAGGAGCCACTGGGAGAGCAGGAAGGAAATGGGAGACTAGCTTAGATGCACTGCAGCCCTCTTATTAACATGCAGATAGACCGACTTGGAACACAGGGACTGACAATAAAATCTTTACAGTTTTGCCTTTGCCAGTCAGTGAAACCTTTCCGAAGAGAGTGTGACGAACTGGGAATGTTCTTAATGTTTGCTCTGAATACTGTGTTGGTGCCTCAGTGTCCCCTATGCAGTTCTTAAGTATCTAGGTGGTGGAATAAGGGTGTGTGATTGCTGCGGAGCAAAGGGCCAGTGCACCTGAATGCCTGGCACTCTGTCTCCTAGCAACTGATGGCCTGGGCCCCCTCTTCTGCAAAGGTGTCAACTGAAGGTGTTGGAGACAAAGAGATCAGGTGACCTCCTGGCCCAGGAAAAGAGCTGAGCAGAGAGGAGGGGCTGGAGGGGATTGTTAGTCTGGAGCTTGCTGGGGACTAGGAGTGAAGTGCAGACCTGGAGATCTGGCTCACTGCCCCCCAGAATGGACCCGGCCAAGGGGTCCTGTTCTCTGTACCTACAAGCTCTGTTTTAGACCCTGTTCCTGTTATCGAATAAACCTCTGTTTTACTGGCTGGCTAAGAGTCACGTCTGACTGCAAAGTGGGGGTGCAGGACCCTGTGGCTTCCCCAGGACCCCACTGGGGGGGACTCGCTGTGGGAAGTGCATGGAGGGGCAGAGGTTGCTGAATGCTCCAAGGAGAGACCCAGGAGGTGAAGACATGTGAGCTTCTTGCCCTGAACAAGTCTGCTCCAACGGAGAGGAGGCTCCCCAAAGTCCTGCCTGGCTTTGTGGGGAGCTGTTCCAGACCATCGCCCAGGGACTCCATAACAGAGAGCACTCAAGGGACCAACAAAAATCATTACTCCTCTTCAAGATGGAACAGAACGGTCCTCAGAGTTTGGAGATAATTTGGGATGGTCTCTAAAGGCAGAAGGTTGCCTAAGAAGGACAGTCTCTCACAGGGGTTTATTCTCAATGCCCTCTATTCATGCTCTGTTTGTCACACTGCCTGGAGGGCTCACGACCGTGAGTGCCAACCTTGGGGCATGCTGTCAAAAAGCAGGGCAGACACCCTGACTGGAAGGAGAAAGAAATACGAGAGTTATTTACTGGTTATAGCAAGCACAGATATACACACAAATGAGTTCCAATCTAAATCCTGCAAGTGACAGAGTTGTAGCAATCTGTCAATTCAAAATGTCTTTCAGGGCAAACCCATGGAAAATCTGGGGGATCTCTCACTTCAGTTTAGAGTCTCTGGCTCTGGGGGAGTCCAAACAGCCAACAGACAATCCTGTGTCTTTGTGAGGCATTTTTATATTTTCTTTTCCTCTGAAATCAAATTGACAGCAACAATTTCCGCACGGGTCCCTTCTTCATGGAGTGATTGGGAAAGAATGCACTTAACAAAGTCTTTGACCCTTGATCTCACGCAATGGCTCGTTTGCATTTGATGAACAGGATTCAACATCTTGTTAGAGACCGTCATTTGCAGTACACAAGGCATTTTTCCTGTTTGGTGAGTTGCGGGGGGATTTACGATGGAAATGCTTGCTCTCACTTTATAACATGGGGTATAACACTGGCAGCATTCTACAAGCATTTTATAAAACACTAAACACATTCTCATCAACTTAACTTCGAATAGTGATTTTGGTAATGCAACACGCACAGAAGCCATACTGGTTCCCCGCTCTGCATTTGTCAGTGTTCAGTGAGGCCTGCGGCCTTGGCATGAGGTGGTATCTGGTCTGGCAGGGTCACTGTTATTTCAGAGAATGTCTAGGGATGGCCACAATCATGTTAATGGCTTGTCAGCTCTTCCCTTCTTGTCTCATATTCGCCCTCTCCATCCTACCAGTGGTGCCAGCCACCTCTGAGTTTGCTTCTCCCACAGCCACCTCCAGACTTCCTTCCACACCGCCCCTTCTACAAGGGCTGCCCTCCTTGAACTTGTCCGGACATCTATTACCCAGCTGCTTCAGATCCATAATCAAGACCCTGCAGAGAAGCCTGCAAGAAACCAGTCACCCAGCGGTGACTGGACCAGAAACAAATTAACAAACTCACACTCAGGACCACTGCTCTCCTCTGAGAGTGCCGTGCCCCTTGTCCGCCAGGGGAGATGTGCAATCTCATCACACATGGTCCCTGCTCTCTCTCACTGCCTCCTAAGCTTGGTCACACACTTTGTGAAATTAGACAGAGCGCTCCTTGGGGCAATCTGCCTGCATGCTGGGGCTCTGCCTGGCACAGTGGTCCTGATCAGAGCCTCAGGCGCTGTTCCAGTGACGGATGATAACGATGATAATAACAGGGATTTACAAGCCATTTGTATTGATTCTAATTGTGAGGCCTGTAAAGTAAATCGCCATTGTCTCCACTGAGCATTGTACCTCCAGTCAATAAGTGAGTGCTAACTAGGGTGACCAGCTGTCCTGTTTTTAAAGGGACAGTCCCATTTTGGGGGACTTTTTCTTATATAGGCGCCTATTATCCCCCACCCCATGTCCCATTTTTTCACAGTTCTTGTCTGATCACCCTAGTGCTAGCCAGGACTTCCCTGGTGTTTTATTAAACCAAATGTCTTGACATTGAACAGGAGAAAGCCCTGAACTCTAATCTGAAATGGGAGATGAGAGTGGAAGGGGGCAGCAGATACCAGGAGGGAGGAGAAATAACCTGTCCTGTCTCACCTGCAGCATTCCGCATCCTCAGCACAAGCAGCCTGGGCAATATGCCAGGTCATGAATGCAGAGGTGAAATGCAAAGCTAATTGGACTCAAAGGGGGTCAGTCTGGCCTCCGTGCAGTGCCGGTGCTGTCACCAGTGAAAGGAAGAGGGGTTGGGGCTGTCACGATGAAGCGTAGAGCACCAGCACCACTACCATGGGCACAGCCAGGAGTGCTGCCTGGGCCTGGTTACAGCCCCCAGCCCCTCGCATTCTGGTCTTGGTCCAAGCACCAGGCCACCGTTTGCAGCCACTTAGCAGTTCTTCCTTAGATTCATCAGCCATAACGCCAGAAGGGACCACCGTGAGCATCTAGTCTGACCTCCTGAATAGCACAGGCCAGAGACCAGCCCTGGGTTCACTCCTCTTTGAACTAGAGCAGATTCATAGAGGGGAAAAAACAAAAACCATTCAGTCTTGATTTAGAAATTGTCAGTGATGGAGAATTACCACCTGCAGGGCAACTTGTTCCAATGAGTTAATTTCTCTCATCATTAAAAGTGTACGTCTTATTTCCAGTTGGAATTTCTCTAGCTTCAACTTCCACCTCTGGATGTTGTCACACCTTTCTCTGCTAGACTGAAGAGCCCATTATCAAATATTTGTTCCCCATGTGGATACTTATAGGCTTTAACCAACTCACCCCTTTGTCTTCTCTCTGCTAAGCTAAATATTTTGAGCTCGAGTGTCTCTGTGAGGCAGATTTTCGAATCTTTTAATCATTCTCAGGCTCTTCTCTGACCCCTCTCCAATTTATCAACATCCTTCTTGAATTGTGGGCACGAGAACTGGACTGAGCCTTCCAGCCGCGGTTGCACCAGTGTCAAATTCTTCTTCTTTAATGCTAAGCTGAATGGTCAGCTGTAACAATCCTTCACCATTTGGTCCATTTCTGAGTGGCCCCAAGGGCTTGATGGTCCAAAGATGCCAAATTCAGAAGTAAAATAACCTCCTTACTCCTCCTTCATATTCCCCTGTTTATGGAAGGATCAATTTATCACCTTTGGCTACAGCACAGCAGTGGGAGCTCAAGCTCAGATGATTATCCACAATGATGCTAAATGATTTCTTAAGTCATTACGTTCCTGCTGGCTCTTCCCGCAGCTTCCTTACCAAAGGCCACATGGCTGGTGGGGGGGAGTCGTTGCATCGTCCTTGTGTCTCAGGGGAGGGCAGTTTCCCCTGTACAGTTTTGCCCCCTCCCTTCCAATGTAGCAATCCCTGCTTAAGCTGCATCTGCAGACGTTGTGCAGGCTTCTACTCAACATTTCTGCTCTTGCAGCCAAACAAAGCTCATCAAAACCGAGGCAAAGTCTCTCAGCCACGGTTTGATTCTTTTTTTCACCTTCTTTTTAAAAAAATCAAAACTTTCAGAACACTTTCCCCATTTCTAGGAAACAGAAAAGGAAAAATTAGTGAAAAATGTTGAAAATGTTGCCAATTTTTCATTGAATTTCAAAATTTTTAATTTCAGCAACATTTTTACATTTTAAAAATTCATCCAGTTCTACACCTAAGTGTCAGGTTCACCCTCTTAGCCTCAGCACTGCACTGTGTGCTCATGTTCAGCTGGTTTCTGCTCTGATCCTCAGTCATTTCCAGAGTCCTTGCTTTCCAGAACACAGCCTCACATCCTCTCAGTGCGACCTACATGTTTGGTTCCAGATCGGTGACCTTGGAGCTAGCTGCATTAAAACACATGTTGTTTGATCACACCCAGCAAACCAAGGGATACAGATTGCTCTCTATCACAGATCTGCCCTCATCATTAACCACCCGCCAATCTTTGTGTATCAGCTGCAGACTTTACCAGCAATGATGTTATAGTTTATTCTAGATCATTGAGAAATATATTGAATAGCACTGGACCTAGAACAGTTACATGTGAGAACGCCCTAGAAACACTTCCATTAGGTGCTGATCCTCCATTAACACTTACATATTGAGATCTATCAGTTAGTCAGTTTGTAACCCCAGTTAATCTCTGTGATATCAATTTTGCAGCTGCCAATATATATGCAAATTAACGGTGACATTGGAGCTTCCAGCAAACCCAAGGCTGCCATCAGTGCATCTTCTAACGTTTCATTTCAGACATGACCTTCCTTCGGCAGCACACCCCATTCAGTGCCCAGAGAGGTCAGGACCTCTTCAGTCTCTCACGTTCTTCCCCACTAAAGGGATTTTGTCCCTGTGTGTCTGAAGAGAGGCATAGACAAACCAGTCACTGAATAAGTATAATGATGCCTTTGGCTCTGACTAGGTGTAACCCACACACCTTCTGGGTGTAGTGTTCTATCACGCCAACAGACCCTGGTCGTCGGTGTTCAGGATTGAACCAGGGACCTCTGGAGCTTAGTGCATGAGCTAAAAGCCAACTGGCTATTAGCTAAGGCTGTAGAGAAGATAAAATCTCGTTCTCTCTCTAAGTAGTCTCAGTGCCATTAGATGGGACAGAACACCACACTCAGAAGGTGTGAGGGTTACATAGGCACTGCTGCTAAGCTGATATACAGCTTTATGGGCTCCTGAAAATGGATGCTAGGTCTCTATGAGAAAGCCAGTCTCCTCTACGAAATCCATCCCCTCCGCTCTGCCGAGGCACGCTGAATACAGAGCCCAGATCAACTATTTATTAAAACATGATAGTTGGCAAAACAAGTGGGGGGGAGGGTTAATTACATTAAAGGCCTCTCTAAAGAGAAGGCAATTAGTGTATTGATTGCAAGAAGTGCCAAGTTAATTGGGCATATGACACACTGACATTTTTCACAATCAATAAACCTGCAACACCTTCAAAGAAATCTTCCTTGAGCAGCGCACAACCACATCAGGGTCAAACATGCAATAAATTTCTTGAGCTGATTATAGCTGATGGTTTCTTTCATGTTTTCTCAATACCGAGAGCTGTCTGAGAGGGCAGCTTTTTCCCCGTGTGGCTTTAATAAAAGTCTTTGATGGAGCCAGTGTAGGCTCACTCCCTTTTCTTTTATGAAAAGAAATCTTGTCAGTTTCAGTCAGCTTTGCCGTCCCTTTTCTGCAGAGCAGGACAGAAAAGGTGGGCTAAAACTGGCTAAAGTCAATTAGCACAAGGTAGCTGCTGGTTAATGACTAACTGGGACCAGTGCTCAGAGAATTGGGCAGGGGCTGAGAGACGGCAGGGAAGCGGGCCCCCTGTGACGGTAGCATGAGCGAAAAAGGAGCCTTGCTGTGATGGAAGAGCAGTGCAATCAAAAGAGCCCTTTGCTTTTCTTCTTTTGTTTTATCTGCTGCTTTAAAGCTGAGCTGAAAAGCTGGAATAAAATAAAATCTGTTTATCGTGGGATGGTTTGAGATGAGGATCAAGCCCCTTAAATCTACCCAAGCTGGTGCGGCCAGACAATGAGCTGGAAAAGGAACCGGGGTCTGGAGCCCAGTGCTCTGATGGGTTGGCTGGCTTGCAGCAGAGCCCCAGAGGCAAGGTCCATTCCTGTGGGGTGGCTGTCAACCTGCTACTTTGCTGCAGACAGGCAGGTGCTGAGGCGACTGTGCAAAGGTGTAAAGTGAGGCCATGGTGCAGAAACAAGTACTGGCAGCAAGTAGGGCAAGGGTGAGGTCACTGTCCATGTCTCGGCAACACCTGTAGCTCTGTGCAGGACACCTACTGCCCATGCTGGCCTGTCTGAGCTGTCCCCTGTTCATTGTGGGTTCAGCGTCTGTGCTTTCTCTGCCCCACGCAGGGAGCTAGGGAGTTGCCGCAAAGCAGCTGGATTTGGGGTGGGGGCTGTGAGGTCTCAGGCTGTTTCAGGAGAAGCACACAGCTCTGGACTGAGGACCCACCTGTTAGAAACAGAGAAGACGAGGCAGGGGAGGGAATATCTTGTATTGGACTAACCCTGGTTGGTGAGAGAGACGAGCTTCCGAGCTTGCTGACCCAAAGGAGAGCTCTGTCTGAATGCGCAGGCTTCGCTCTCTCACCAGTAAAAGACATTACCCGCCCCCAGCTTGTCTCTCTACTATCCAGCGTGGTCCTGGTGTGTGACCAGGGTCCTAGGCGCTGTGGTAATATAAATTATAAAGATGGAAGATCTGGTTTAAGTTGTTAGAACCAAAGGAAAGGCCCTTGGCTTTGTCTGCATTGTTAGGGGCCAAACGTTTGTCCATCCCTCATGACGTTCACATGCCGTCAAGGTCCTGTCCCGCCTGGTTTCCCTGTGCTCTGATAATGAACTGAGCCCGAGGGAAATGACAGGGCCCCGCTGCGGAATGGAGGGAGTGTTTCCCAGCATACTTGGAGCCTGAGAAGATGGAAGAGCTCCCTGAACGTCAGTTAGGAAGGGAGAAAAATAAGACAGCCAGACATGAGGATTAAACCCCCTTTCCTGGCTGTTGAACTGTCTCTGGGAGACAGGACAGTGCCTGTCAATCACTGGCAGTGTACAGGGAGGGGATGGGGGGGGGCTGCCAGGAGGGGGACAGGAGGTGCCCTGAACCACACACCAGCCGACAGCACAGCACGCTGACTAAATTAGGATGCCGGGCATGTCCAGGCACTGCCTGTGTGGTGCTGGGAGCAGAGCGGGCTCCTGTGAGCTCACATGTCTGCCTGTCCCAGACAGCCCAATGCAGGAACCGGCCAGGGACAGCCAGACAGGCTTGGGGGGGAGTGGGCACCTTGTGGGTGTGAACTTTATGTGTGATGGCAAAGCAATTCCCAAAGGCTAATGGGACTGCAAAGCTTCTCCATTCCACCCCCTAGAGCCAGCCGGGGATGGGGTTAGGTTGTTCCAGCACCTCCTGGGCCACACTCTGCTCTCCCATAGGTGGATTGGCCAAGCTGAGGAGAACAAGGGTTATTCAGCCAGGCCTCCTGCTGTGGGTGGGTGGGTGGGGGAGGGCAGAGGGAGTAGCCCTGGGTCCACCCCTCCCCTCCAGGAACACAGCAGGGAGTAAGCTGCTCCGCAAAGAGAAGTGAGGTAACTTACCGCCCCCCAGAGCAAAACGGGGAGCAGTGGCTTTGACTCTGCTCCAGGGCAGTGCAGCTACCGGCCCCTCATGACAGCAGCTCGGCTGCAGGGTTGCAGGAGGGTGCTAGAAAGGGGCCATTCCAAAAAGCAAGTAATCCCCATCATTGTGTGTCCTTTTCTATGAGGGAAACGGTGTGTGTGGCAGGGGGGTGCAGGGACGCAGGTGGGAACAGTGACAGGAACTGCCAGACTGGACCACAGCTGGGGTCCAATCAACCCACTCTCCGGTCTCCAACAGTGGCAGCGCCACATGCTGCAGAGGAAGGCGTAAGAACTCTGCAGTAGCAGATGGGGATAATTTGCCCCCTTCCCAGGTAGCTTTCATCTTGCTTTCTAATATCAGAGATTGGCTTCCGCCAGGTCTTTAATATACCTTCCAAAAATGGTATCATTAATTATGACAGCTTTGGTTATTCTTGTTAGAAATATCCAGGCCCTTTTTTAGTCTTGTTAAACTCTGGGCCTCATTGAGTTACAGTGGCAGTGAGTTCCACAGGCCAATTGTGCTTTGTGCGGAAAAAAACATTTCCTTGTTAGTTTTTAACTGCTCACCTTTCAATGTCACTGAACATCCCCTTGTTCCTATGTCTGGTGTGGGCTGACTGCAGGTGGTGGCAGAAGGGACGGGTGGTCTCCTCTTGTTGCAGGCAGGAGGGGCAGAAGAAGTGGATTGTCCCCTCTGAGGCCTGTTTGCAGGCTGGGGTTAAAGAGAGGCCACGTGCTGGGCCTGGCAGTACTTTGCTGGCTGGCTGCAGGGAGATGTCCACTCCACAGCTGGGCTCCAAACAGGGAGGGAAGGCCAGGCTATTCACAGACTCCCTCTGTTTACCCAGCATCTTGGGCTCTCCCAGACTCAGAGACTGCTTGCAGGCTGCCTCCTGCCCAGGGCTGGCTCCAGGGTTTTTGCCACCCCAAGCAGCAAAAAGAAAAAAAAGAAGTAAAAATAAACTGTGATTGCGATCAGCAGCAATACCGCCGCCACGTCAGTCTTTGGTGGCAATTCGGCAGCTGGTCCTTCACTCTGAGAGGGACTGAGGGACCCGCAGCTGAATGTCTGAAACCACTGCAGTCCACAGCCCTTAGTGATGTGCATTCACTGCACTTTGCTACATGGGCTGACACACCAGAGGCTGAGCTGGGGACCTGCAGAGCTCAAGGTCTGAGTCTCTGTAGCTGGGGCCTGTAACGTACTCCTATCCTGTGCGCATCAGACCAGATAGGGACAAGCAGCACATGCTGAGCCAGGGGTTACAGTTACATTTACAGCATGCCAAGCCTGTACATTGACTGTACTCCAGTTGCACTGCGGTCACAACATACATGGGAAATCACTTCCCTTTGCTCGCATTAGTTACAGCTTGTGTAATAAACGCACTACCGCACAAACTGCTGTTTGAAGGCTACAGATGTTATGGATCTGTTGATGGCAATACAAGATATTTCCTCGTAGACATGGGGCACACATTTCAAAAGTGCCTGAGGCCTAGATTCATGAAGGGACTTGGGCATTGCAATGCTCGGTGTTACCACACCTAACTTTCAAGTGCCTGGAAAATCCCAGGAGCACATTGGGATTCACAAAGCCCGAGTTAAGGGTCTGGCATCACGCACAATGAATGCGGCGAGATGGGAGCTGCCCTTAGACCAGAGGTTCTCAATATTATTATTTTTGAACCTCTCCAACATTCTGTAAAAACTCCATGACCCACCTGTGCTACAACAACATTTTTTCTGCATATCCAGTAGATTAAAGGCTGTATTAAATGGATTGTTAGACAGTTACACACACACACACACACACACATAGTATAAAAAAGAAAAGAATTATATAGTACAAAAATAAAAATATTATCTTTATTTTACTTACTCAGGGCTGGTCTTCGCTACAGGGAAATCGACGGTGCTACAATTGATGCAGCAGGGATCGATTTTGCAGGTCTAGTGTTCTATGGACAACCCCAGTACTCCAGCTCTTCCAGAAGAGTAAGGGAGGTCGACTGGAGAATGTCTCCTGTCAACGAAGCACAGTGAAGACACCAGAGTAAGTTGACCAAAGCTATGTCAATTCCAGCTACGTTATTCACATAGCTGGAGTAGCGTAATTTAGGTTGACTTACCCCCGTAGTGCAGACGTGCCCTTAGTGTGAAACTTGTTGCTGGTGCTGATCAACAATTCTGTCCAGGCATGGGGGTGTCTTTGACAAGCACACAAGCATGTCATGGTCAGTGTTCATCCTGGCTGGGTATTTTGTTTTCATTGATGTCATGGCCATAGCACATGCAACCAAGTACATGCACTGACCACATTTGTTGAAAATGGCTTCCAGAGAAAATTGAAAACAGGTGCTGTTTTCATCGATCTAATGATATGGGAGGGCACACTCGCCTGCTCTTGAAGGTATCACGAGTCCTGCTACCTTGGGTCACAGGTGTCGTTGAACTGTTCCTTCACGATAGGCAGTTCAGAGTCCATATGGAGAAGATGACGGGTGCCTGGAGATGACAAAGCAATGGGTTACCCCAGGGCTCTGTGCTTTTGCCAACCCTGTTCAACCTTTATATCAATGACCTGCAAACAACGGAGTCAAAAAAGTTCATTTACGCAGATGACATCTGTAGCGGTATCCAGGCCTAGACGTTCCACAAGCTTGATGCCACCTTAAAGCAGAACATAACAAAGTTAGCTGACTGCTGTAAGACTTGGCACCCCCAGACAAGCGTCATAAAAAGAGTCTCTAGTTTTTCCATCTTCATCATGCCAGTGCAACCCGAGAACTGAATATTTATCTGAATGGTCAAAAGGTGAAGCATGAAGTAGAACTGCCTATCTAGGTGTGACCTTAAACCGCACACTGAGTTACCATGCCCACCTGAGGAAGACAGCAGCTAAAGTTAAGATGTGCAACAATCTTCTTAACAAACTGGCAGGTTCATCATGGGGTGCTCATGCTCCAACTCTGTGGACGTCAGCACTTGCCACCTCGTATTCGGTGGCAGAGTACTGCGCACCAGTATGAAGCCAATCGTCACACACCAAATGGTGGATACGCAGTTACATGCTGCCATGTGTATCGTCTCTGGCATTCTGCGTCGACTCCACTCCCATGGCTTCCAGTTCTGAGCAAGATTGCTCCTCCTCATATCAGATGAGAGGTTGCCATTGGCAAGTTATTGGAGAAAGAAAGTGCCAACTCAAGCCTGCTGTTGCACAATGACCTTTTTAATCCACCAGTTGCACGTTTGCTGTTACGTCGCTATTTATGGTCTCATCCGCCAAGGATATTAGGGCAGAAACACTCTGGTGAGAGGAATGGATACCTGTTATAATCCCCAACCAATCCCTCATTGCCAACCCCACAATTTACCCCCCTAGTTTTGACCTTTCCCATCACCAGTGGTCCCTGTTGAACAGGTTCTGGACTGCGCAAGGTTTCTGTGCAGCCAACCAGTATCACTGGGGCCTTTGTGACAGCCCTTTGTGCAACTGTGGTGCAAAGGGCAGCTTTTTTGTGCTTCAGTTTGAGCCTGTTTCTGGGCCTCAGTTTAGGCCTGAATTCCTTTGTCTTTTAACTCCAGGGCTTGCTGCCTCTCTCTTTCCTTCTCCTCCTGAGCTTGCTGCCTTGCTTCTTGAGCAGCTTGTTGGGCTAACATCTGGACTTCCATGGTTCTTTCATGAGCAGCTTTTTCCTGGGCAAATTGTGCATCAATCTCCATTTGTCTTAATTCCATCTGTCTTTTATGTTCATTTTCCTTCTCAGCAATCTGCAACCTGTTCAGTTCTAGCTTCTTCTGAGCCTCATCCTCACTCGTTTTGCTGATTTTCCTGCCTCTATTTCCCTTACCCGTAATAAGCAAACAGAAAATAACAAACCAGTAACCAATTTGTCTGTTCTCCAGCCAGCACACTTTAAACTCACTTAAAATCACTACCAGTGTCTCAAAGCAATCAGCTGTGCACAGATCCTGCCAACTGTGATGGGTTCAGTCACAGGGATCCCCTTGAGACTGTCACCTGATGTGCAGAAATTACCTCTGAGCCCATTTTCCCTGTCAACTTGGGACTCCAGAACCCTGCCTTGTTAAGCCAGACATGCTAGCCTGCTGCAACACAGACTCAGGGCCATGGCCTCAAAGCTGCAGGCTTTAACTGAAAACCACTCAGCAGGTTACCTCTCCAGCACCCAGACACTCAGTTCCCAATGGGATCCAAACCCCATATAAATCCGTTTTGTCCGTATAAAGCTTATACTGGATAAACTCATAAATTGTCCGCCCTCTGTAACAGTGATAGAGAGATATGCACAGCTATTTGCTCCACCAGGTATTAATCACTTACTCTGGGTTCGTTAACAAACAAAAGTGATTTTATTAAGTATAAAAAGTAGGATTTAAGTGGTTTCAAGAAATAATAAACAGAACTAAGTAAGTTACCAAGCAAAATAAAGCAAAAACACACAAGTCTAAGCCGAATACATTTAGGGCTTGTCTACACTACCCGCTGGATCAGTGGGCAGTATAGATGTGATAAATCGACCGCTGAGCACTCTCCTGTCGACTATGATACTTCACCAGAATGAGGAGTGCAAGTGGAGTCGACGGAAGAGCGTTTGACGCTGCGGTAAGTAGATCTAAGTACATCAACTTCAGCAACGCTATTCACGTAGCTGAAGTTGCATATCTTAGATCGATCCCGTGCGGTAGTGTAGACAAGCCCTAAGAAATCTCACCCTCAGAGATGTTCTAATAAGCTTCTTTCCCAGACTAGACTCCCTCCTAGTCTGGGCCCAATCCTTTCCCCGGTACAGGCCTTGTAGTTTCAGCAGACATGTTAGGTGGTAAACAGGGGCTTTTTTATGACCTCCCCTTTTGTCCTGCTCCACCCCCTGTTATAGCTTTGGCACAAGGTGAGAATCTTTTGTTTCTCTGGGTCCCCACCCCTCCTTCTAAATGGAAAAGTACCAGATTTAAGATGGATTCCAGTATCAGGTGACATGATCACATGTCGTGTGAGGCTCCAGCCTACATTCTTCCTGGTCTGGCCCAAATGTACACAGGAAGGTTTGCAAGTAAACAGAGTCATTTACAATTCATTAATTCTGAAGCAGCCTATAATGGCTTCCACTTAATATGTTTACATCAGTAATACAAGTTTATATCTTATACTCCTAACTCCAGACATAGAAATAACCCATGCAAACAAATTGGATGATCACACTCAGTAGATTATAAGCTTTGTAATGATACCTTACAAGAGACTTTTTGCATAAAGCATATTCCAGTTACATCATATTCACATTCATAAGCATATTTTCATGAAGCATACAGAGTGTAACATCACAGATGCACATTGTAGATGAACGTCTGCTGTCTAGGTTCAGTGGTGGCCTAGAAGAACTGCATCATGCCATTGAAGATGTCATCACTAGCTAGATGACTATGCACACGTTAAATAAATGGCTGACAATTCAGCTTCACATAAGTAGGTGGTACCAAAGGAGATAAAAACTCTCAGCGCTGCAGAAGAAGCAGTTGTGTATTCATCAGAACACTCACACCAAAATGTCTCCCACAGCATCCCATTGAAGCTGGTTCTGAGGGAGCTGTCTGACAAAATGTCAATGAGCTCTTCTAGCAGTTTTTATGGGACAGTGGATGGCAGTTTAGCTTTAATGTTCTCACTAAAGGAGCTTATAGTCTATATGTGTGTAGCGGCCTGTTCTGTTGTGACTTTGGGAAAATAAGCATTCCATTTGTTAAGCAGACCAGCCAGAAGTGTTGCTAGCTGAGGTTTAATTACATCAAAGTCAACGTTTCACATGTGAATGGAAGAATGGAAGAGCTAAAACATATCAGTCGTGCCCCCACAGACACAAACTTTGTAGAGTTATAATTTTCTTTTGAAAGCCTCAATTCTTTCACACTGGGCAGTAAAATTAGTGCTCCCACCTTGCATAGCTTTATTCAGCTTATTCATTTCCTGAATATGTCTGCAAGGTAACCCAGTTTTGCCAGCCACCCATCACCTTTCAGCAATTTGACATGTTTAGGTTTCTTAATGGCTAAGAAAGTACATAATTCTTCCCTGAGATTAAATATACGGGTAAGCATTCTGCCTCGAGCTCTCCATCTCACCTCTGTATGCACAAGCAAGGAGTGCTGCTCTGCACCCACTTCCTCCCAAAGTCCAGCAAAACACCTGGAGTTTGTTGCTCTGCATTTAATACAATTAATGACTGTTACTGTTGTGTTCAGAACACTGTGAAAACCTTCTTCAAGATCTTTTGCAGCAAGAGCCTCTCAGTGTAAAAAGACAATGTGTCCAAGCAGCGTGAGGTGGAATGGCTTTTATTTTTTGCACAACACTAGAATGCTTTCTGGTCATTTCTGCGGCTCCATCAGTGCAGACCTGATGCAATTAATTCAGCTGATTTCTGCTAAAATCGTAAATCATCTAATAGTTTGAAAATGTCATCTGACTTTATTGTCATCTTGAGCTCTTGGCAAAACAAAAAGGTTTTCTTTATTTCCTTATTCCACACATACCAAACATGAGCAAGGACATTTTTGGGACATTTACGACATTTTTGAAATGTCTGTGGATTCATCTAGTTGTATAGCAAAATCATCCTCACCCAGCTGATCGATAGACTGTGAAACCGTGCCTTCTGACATAGAAGTGATCTGTCATTTGACATGGTCATTTGACATCAGTATTTTTGCCAGTACCTTGGCCTTCTCTTCTCCAAATATTTCCTTTGCAATTTCAATAGCACACGGCATTATCAAAGTCTCAGCAATCTGTGCAATTTTTTTGCTTTAGTAGTTTTCTGCACCACTATGCAGAATGACCTTACAAGCTTTTTATCTGCTGTAGTTGTGGATTTCATTACTGTATTAGTACCAAGCAGTTCCTTAGCCTTTCCTTCAAAAAAATGAACATTGTTTGTCCTTACAGATTTCATGCTTTGTAATTAAATTTCTCGGTAATCTGGAGGATTTCACACATTCATTGGCCAGTACTGGTGTGCAAATTACACACTGCGGTTCAGGTATATGGCCACTTCCAGAACAAATAACACCAAAATTCAAATAGCTGTCTTCGTATTTCCTAAATGTGGCCAGGTTAATAACAGCTTTATGTTCCTTACCCACACCACCTCCTCGGTGCCCTTCAGCCCTTCCGGCGGCTGAACTTGTGGAAGGAAGTTTGGTATCATCGCTCTGTGGGTTTTGTTGTTTTGAAGCTGATGGTCAAATTAAAACTTTATCCATATCTGATATTTATTGTTTGTGTTTACAAGGGTTTTCGCTGTGCTGTATAGCTTGTTGTGCTGTTCCTGAAATAGCTCCTTTACACCTTACGTAAATGGAGCACATGCTCTGTAACCTGAGAACATGAATGTGTTTGTTTCTGCACATGCTTAGATATACTGAAGCCCATAGTTTTTGGCATATCACGTAGGAAAATTAACACACTGTCTGGTAAGTAAAAAAAAGCAATGTGTCCAAATAGCACGAGGTGAAATGTCTTTAATTTTTTGTATGCTCCCTGGTTTATTTTAGCAGACCCCCTGAAACGTGCTTCCAGCCCCCCATGGGGTTGCAGACCACTGACAGGAACTTGCAGCCTTAGACTGTGATCCACAAAAGCCAGCATGCTAGATGGCGAGCTATCAGAGCTAGCCAATTGGAGATGCTGCCCAGGACTAAGCCCCACCCCTTCACAGACATAGGTGCCTAAGTCCAGGCTGCAGGCAGGCACCTAGTTCTGCTTGCAATCCACAGCCAGGAGCCCTCTTTGTATTTAAGCACTGAAAAAATTTTTTGCAAGAAGCCGGGGACATGGGCCAAGGACATTCCTTATAACTTTTAGCCTAGTGGTTAGGATACTCACCTGGTCAAAGCCCTTCTCTCCATCAGCTGGAGGCAGGACTTCAACCAGGGGTCTCCCATAAGCCCAGGTGAGTGTCCTGATCACTGGGCTAAAAGTCATAAGGAAGATCCCCACCTTTGCCTTCCCTCCTGCCCCCATTTTGTTTGAACACACCTGAGAGCCCTGATTCAGTAAGCACCCTCTGAACACCTACTGGATTGGACCCTGCACATGACTTAGGAGGCCAGATGCCTGTCTTCCCCTAGGCTGTGAATTGCTCTAAGGCTTGAGAAGGAGACAGGGGTCTGGGCACCGAGTGGTGAGCTTGAAGAAGGGTGTGTGATGGGTTGGATCTCAGAAATCCCTCAGGAACTGCCAACCAATGTGCCAAGACTACCTCTGCCCCTGCTTTCCCTGCCAGCTTGGGACTCCAGCACCCTGTCCTGTTGAGTTAGACACACCAGTCTGCTCCAACACAGACCCAGGGTCTGAAGCACGTGCCCCAAAACTGCAGACTTAACTGAAAGCAACTTAAGTGTTCCTGACTTTAACACTCAGATGCCCAACTCCCAATGGGGTCCAAACCCCAAATAAATCCGTTTTACCCTGTATAAAGTTTATACAAGGTAAACTCATAAATTGTCCACCCTCTATAACATTGATAGAGAGATATGCACAGCTGTCTCCCCCCCTCCTGCAGGTATTAATACATACTCTGAGTTAATTAATAGGTAAAAAGTGATTTTATTAAATACAAAAAGTAGGATTTAAGTGGTTCCAAGTGGTAACAGACAAAATAAAGTGAATTACCAAGTCAGATAAAATAAAACACGCGACTCTGAGTCTAATACAGTAAGAAAACTGAATACAGACAAAATCTCACCCTCCGTGGAGTTCCAGTAAGCTTTCTTTTACAGAATAGTCTCCTTCTAGTCTGGGTCCAACAATCACTCACACTCCCTGTAGTTACTGTCCTTTGTTCCAGTTTCTTTCAGGTATCCTTGGGGGTGGAGAGGCTATCCCTTTAGCCAGCTGAAGACAAAATGGAGAGGTCTCCCAGGGGTTTAAATAGACTTTTTCTCATGGGTGGAGACCCCCTCCTCTCTCCTAAGCAAAGTCCAGTTCCAAGATGGAGTTTTGGAGTCACATGGGCAAGTCACATGTCCATGCATGACTCAGTTTTTACAGGCAGCAGCCATTGTTTACAAGTTACCCTGAACATCCTCAGGTAGACTTCTTATCTGGATTGGAGCTTTCCAAGATTCTTTGTCCTTTAAGTGTTTCTTGATTGGGCACTTAATTTGCACATTCCTTTCTCAAGAAGCTGACCAAATGCTACATAGAAATCAAGCAAGTACACAGCCACTATTCATAACTTTGAATACAGCAATGACACATGCATACTAATAGGATGAATAGATTCAGTCGATCATACCCTTTACAGAGATATGTTACATGGCATATGTAGCATAAAGCATATTCCAGTTATGTCATGTATATACATCCATAAGCATATTTCCATAAAGCCTTATGGGGTGCACCGTCACAGGGGGGTTGGTCACATGCATTGGCTTTGAGCAGGTCTGTCCTTCTTTTTGGATCCAAGAGTCTCTGATGGCCATTAGCTCCTTCCAGCATAACACCACAGCCCCAAGTCCTAAGAGAACACAGGACAAATAGTAACAGTGTAGATGTGGCAATGTATGACTGAAGGAAGAACCTGACCTGGGACAGAGGGAAAAGTCATCCTGTGATGGACTAGGCACCGAGCCCCCCTGCTGGAGGCCTTAGAGTCCTGCCACACTCATCCCAGGAAAAGAATAGTAGAGGAGTCCTCCAAGCTGCATGGAGAGGCTTTGTGGGATGCAGCCAATCAGGGAGAGCCTGAGAGCGCTATCCAATCAGAGGGTTGAAGGCTAGTATAAAAGGAGCTGCAGCGCAGCTCAGAGTCAGTTCCTTCTTGGAGCCTGAGGAGTGGACTTAGTGCTTGTAGTGGGCTGAAGGACTGCAGTACCCTGGACAGCTCAACTGGTGGAGAGAGGATGAGCTCCTGGCTGGCTGCTAGGCCTGAACACAGAAGGGTGAAGCAACGGTGAAGGTTGGGGCTGGGGGGGAAGTGGCCCAGAGAACTGAAAGCATTTTTTTTAAAGGGACATGGTGGTAGTGGCTTCTATTCTTAGGGTCCCTGGACTGGGACCTGGAGTAGTGGGTGGGTCTGGGTCCCCACATAAGCCACTGGGGAAGTGGCCTACAATTGGACAGCAATAAACCCACAGAAGGGATCTGAACTGTTAGGACGCCTAGCTGGAGAGCTAGGGCCAGAAGAGCTCAGAGTGAGTGAAGAGTCTCCAGAGAGGAAGCCTTGGGGGGCATGGCCCCTTAACAGGGCCATAAGCGATTAAAGACTTTGTTGACTAATAGCCTGGAAGGGTCATTTTGAGGTGTTTCTCACAGACTGTGTGAGACTTGGCCAGAGGGCTGTCACTAGACACTGCCAGAAGGGGTCACCACAGACTGAAAGAGGTGCAGGCACACCTGCACAAGGGTGTGCTCGTGAGAGGCGGGTGCCACCCTGTTACACATCCCCACTGGGGTTTGAAGCTTTGGGCCTGTCACTGTCTGCTCCTGGAGATCACATACCTCTGTTGACACCACTTCCTGCCCTTCCTCCTCTACTCTGAGCTCCTTGCATCTCCCTGAGTTAAAGGCTGGTAGTCAGGTGGGTCCGTGTTATGCTGCTCCCCGTCAGGGTCTGATAACAGGTCCTTGCAAAGGGAACAGGAAGCAGGCAAGTGTCTCACTCAGTGACACTACCAAGCTGCCCCAAAGCAGTTTCACAGATCCAACTCCTAGTCACAACAAGCCCTACACAACACGGGCTTCCTCTTGGCACCAGGCTTGGGGCATTCAGCTGTGTGCAAAACACACAAACATTGGCTCCTGGTTAGGGCCCTGGATCAGGAGTCATGGGGTCCATCCCCAGTGCTCTGGGCCTCTGAGGGAGTTACTATAGCACTCAGTGTCTCTTTTCCCCCACTCCTGTATTGTGGGATAAACATACTGACCTGCCTCCCTGGGGGCAGGAGACCCTGCTCCCCGAGGCCCCAGATTCTGTGGCAGTTCCTGGAGAGTCAGGACAGACAGATAATATGTGTGTGCATCAAGCTATGGGGGGATGATCTAAGTTTCCACTCGGGGGAGATTTAGGGCCAAATAGTGGCCTCATGTGAGCATTCCACCCTGACGGAGTTGCCGCTGTTCACACAGGGTCTCAAATAGCCCTTTTAATCTTCCAGGACCACTGGCAGAAATAACGACAGCCCTGTGAGAGGCGGCATCACAGATTCACAGGATCCGTGCTATGCTTCAGCTTTTGAAGAGTTCTTGGGAGGAACCTCTTTAGTGTGCCAGATCCTCAAGGGTTCCGACTGCTCCTGAAGGCAAGGTCGATGGGCAAACGATGGGCTCGAGGAGGTTAGCTCCCACCTTGGCCTACCCCTTCCACCTGAGGCCCTACCCCTCCTTTCCCCACCAGAGGCCACTGCCCATCACATCTGCCAGCCCCACCCCTCCAACCCTGGCTGGGTGGCGCACCTCCCCAGCACCCGCAGCCCCAGAGCATCTCACATGTCAACTCAAACTTTGAACAGTTCAAGGGTCTACTGCTTATAGTCCCCAGTATCCACTCCGTCCATCTGGCAATTCACCTCTATCACTTTGGGGCCAAGTAAGGGGCTGAGGTTCTCACTACACGCTTTCTCAAAGGCAGTGAGGTGGGCATCCATATTCCCCTGCACCTTCCCTAAACTGGGACAACGTTTGGCACCTTGGGTTCATGTGCAACTGGCTTCCTGTGGTCTCTCCCCACTTTCCTCTCTGCATGTCCTCTCGCTCCTCTAATTCTCCATATCAAGTTCTTGCTACTGCTCCTTTTCCTAGTTCTTCTGCTAACCCACCTGGTGCTTCTGCTGCCCTCCTCATGCTTTCGCTGCTTCCGCAAACACTAACTCTTAGCCCTGCCACCTTTTGATCCATTGTCCATCTCCTGCTGACCCATGCTGCCTTCACATGCTCCACCTGCTGGAGATTCCCAGGGACAAGTGTCAATCATTCAGTTGCTCTTGTCTTTGAGGACCCTCCATTGATATGGCTTGGTTTCAGCCATTCCGTTACCAACTCATTCATTCCACCCGACAGGAATGTGACGCAGCACCTCATGCTTCCTGCTTTTCCCTAAGAGCAGCATTTTAGTCCTTTGGCCCCATTGCAAAGTACAGAGGGAAACTGAGGCATGCATAGGCATCATAAAAATATTACAGAAAACTCCCATTTCATCACAGATGGACAGGCAGACACTGGCCTGGTCACAGTGTTGAGTGGCCATGGGGGCCTGGGAGATATTTAAGGACTAGAGGGTGCTGCTTCCATCTAGGCAAGTGTCTGAGTGCTGTTTGTGAGTGGGAGGCTGTGGTCTGGCTCATGGACACCGCAGGCTGGAAGGAGATAAATCAACAGAATGGAGTCTGCAAGACAAAGCTGTTAGAAGCAGCAATGCACGTACCGGTCATAGTGGTGCTTTTCCTTTTATTGCCCGTTGTAGCTGTCAAGACAGTTCAAACCTTCACAAGTTATTTGCCTCTGCCACACAATAGGTATTAAAATGCCCATTACATCCTTCCTAGAGAAGCAATCTTCTGCACCCCGAGACAGTGGGGAGGCAATCGTGGCTCTTTTGCACTTAGAAGAGGATATTAACCAGAAGTGAGATGCTGTATGACCAAAATTTCAAGCAGCTAAAATTGACTAATAGCTTCAAACTTTTTTAATGCCTATTATTGCACATTGTGTAGTTGTTGTTATGTGGGGGGACATTGCTGCTTCTATAGCGTTCGTCGTTGAGTTGTATTTATCCTGCAGATAGCGACGACACGGCTCATAAACTGCAGATACAAACAACACACCAATCGTCCCCATAAACAATCAATCACAATGTGTCGCATTGGGCGAAGTTCTTGCAGGAACTAGCAGAATGAAGCACATGCCTTTGGAGCAAGGAATTCCTCCTAGGTAATGCAGTATATGGAGAGAATAAATATCCCTATACCCTGCTAGGTCTTACTCCTGACGGGGTTGTAGCAACACCTCAAGGAAATTTGCATTGAACGCTGCCTTGGGCGGTCGTGGAAACTTCTTCACTGGAGGTTTTCAAAAAGGAGGCTGTCTTGGCTGATTTAGACCCAACAAATCCTGCATCTTGGCTGGGGGTTAGACTAGATGACCCTTAGAATCTCAAGAGCTTTCCTGCTTATGGCAGCTAATTACATCACATCCCTGCAAAGGAGGGCACAGCAGTTACAACTGCCAGGTGTGTCAGGGTGAGGCAGAAAGCAGCTGTCTTGACACTCTGATGAGGTATTTTGGGACATAGAACAGGGAGTTCAGCGTGCAGCGGCGTGAGCAAAGCAGGGGTCACCCAGGGCTGGAATCAAGTAGTCTGATATCTATTGTGTAGAAAATACTGGGCTTGGCCATGGCCTGCTCTGTGTGTGGCAGGGAAAGGGATACAGGAAGTCTCCTCCCCATCTCATGCACTGGAAGGGCAGAAGGGACCATTGGCCTCATCTAATCTGACCTGTGTAACAGAGGCCAAAGAACTTCTCGCCCTTCCCTCAAAAAATTCCTAGAGCACAGAACAGCCCAAGGTCCCTGGTGCCAGACTCGGGCTGCTAGCGTCCCGGAGGGACTGGGGGCTGGGGCAGGCTCTATGCCGGGGTAGGCAGGCTGCCCCTGTTACAGAGTGGCACAGTGGCCCTGCTCTGTGGAGCAGCCCCGGCTGAGCTGATGCAGCTGCCCTCTGCCCCCAGTTTGGGGCTGGTCTTTATTGCACAGTGGAGCCCACCCTGTATAGTCATAAACCACTGCAAAATCAACAGCATAATGTCAGATAAGGAGCAGCGCATCCCTTCCAGTCCGGAGGGGCTCCCTCTGCTCTGCTGCATTAGACAAAAGGAGAGAGACAGAAAATAGAAGGAAAAGGACACGCTGGGGGGGGCATGGGACGGGGGAGAGACAAAGTCTTCTATGATTCTATCCCAGGTGGTGGTTGGGATTTAACTAAAGCCAGTAATGATGGCGAGGTTGTCTGGGTCCCTCTCTCTGGACACACTGGTCAGAATATCTCTCAGGGTCAGGATGAAGAAGATCCAGGGAACCAGGAGATTGTAGGGTGGTGAAGCTTGCACCAGTAGCCAATTTTTCTCCCCAAAGTCTCTTTCTTTAGGGACCCCCAAAAAGGGAGTGACTGGTGGAGTGTCCCATCTCCTCATTATTTTGTGCACCAATTAGGCTTGATATCTGACACAACAATTTTGGTGCAATTAATTTCTGGTCCCCCATTTTCTTGTCACACAGTCTGCTTCTGTTTGGACTAATTCAGTCTCTCTCACTCTTTTGCACCTTTTCCCTTCAACACTCGTTATAGGCTGTTGTGACACTTTATAAACTTTTACTTCCTTATCCACAGTTAGGCTCACAACTGTGGTACATTTGTAGGCCCAATTACAACAACAGGTGTCCATAACAGTCACAAAAGGAATGGACCAAAGGCTGATCCTTTGATGCAGACCCACCCTCAGAGTGAATAACTCACTGTTCCCACAGCCACTTCTCACTACCCCTCTGCATGTCCATGATAGTGTCTGGTGGATTGTGTGATTGCAGGCACCACCATATCAGTTCTCTAGGAACTCTGTCTCTAGATCCCCAAACATAATGTGTAATTCCTTGCTGATCCCCTGAAATATTCAGCCTGCAAACACTGCATCCATGGTTGACCTTCCCAGGATAAACTCAAATTGAATGTCGCTTACTCAGTGCACCAGTTCCTCACAAAGTCTTTTCTTGATGATTTTTTCCAGGAATTTAACCATGTGACTTATTAACTTGGTCCCAGTCCTTCCTATGTGTGTCTCACTCTGTGATTCTTCCCTTTTATAACCTTCCAGTCCCTCTGCCAGCTGACTCCTGGATCAGTCTTCTCAGGTGATCTCAACCTTCTATGGGTGACTTCATTGCCAGCTTTCCTGGCTGGGAGCCAGGCTATTGTCAAAAGTGTTTGGATTTGAACAAAGGACGTCCCGAGTTAACAGCCCTCCATTGTCAGGGCTTTGCCACTGGCCTTGGGAATGTCAGTTGAACATGGAGGTAACAGGACAACAGAGCAGGGGAAGAGCACCATATCCCAAATGGAGTCTGTAGTCTGACAAACATACGTATAAAGCCCCAATGTCAGACTGTACATACCTATTCCCCAGATCATTGCAACTGGGGTGACCAATCTCACAGCTTGAATTCTGAATTGTGACTGTTGTATGCTCACCTTGATTCACCTGGGGGTGAATCACAGGTTGAAAACCAAGTTCATGGAAATTAAAATCTTCCTATGGATATGGCATGATGACAAAGTAGGCTCAGTCTGATTACTGAGCTACCCAGTTCTTTCCCTGCGCTGTAACTTGTTCCTAAACAAGGGTCTCATTGGAGTGAAGTCCAGAGGTCTTTTACATCAAGCAAAATAGCTCTACAGATTTCTGCTTCTGGGGCCCCACCAACCAGGCGGTTATATGGGACAAACGGTGATACCTTATTTCAGCTGCAATCCAGAAACCAACTCTCAACTCCCACCAGCCTCTCTCCCTAACGGTCTGCTCAGCACACACAAGCCAAGACTTTGGGAGTGCGATCGCTTTAGCTAACCTAATTCAAAGTCCCACACACTAGCCCAATGCAGCCGAATCTGAGAACTCAGTCTCATCACCCAGGCTAAGAAATAATGGAGTGTGGGGCTCCTGCCTTGTACTGCAATTAACCTCTGCACTAAACTCTTCTCTCTGCTTGTCAGGACAAAGATGTGCATGGCTGACTTCCTAGTGAACAAGTAGGAACGAATAGAAATGCTAACACATGTAGAAACAGACACCCACTTACTGAACTGTTGCTTCCTTGCTACCTGCAACTCAACAAAACTTTCTCTAGAATAAGTGGCCCCTTCTTCACAGGCAAAGCCTAGCAGCAAAGGCACCAGTGTCTGAGATTTCTCCTTTCTGAATATCCTGGTGTGAATGCATAGCAGGCAGGCTCTGCAGTTAATCTTTACCCAGCTGACTGTTGCCACTTCCCCCCCTACCTTCCATATTGCCCCCGATAAAGTACATTTCTGCCATGTGTCAGGAGAGGGGGAGAATACAGTGCAATTATGCATTTTTATAATGTACCTTTCATGGCTTATCACAACTCTGCACAGAAAAAAAAAATACATAAATTTTAAAGTCATTTAATTCACACCCAGTTACAGTCATGCAGCAAAAGCAACAGCAAACAGGTGCATGCTTAAGGGGTGATTTAAATCAGGGATGTGAGCCACACATGGGAGCTGCTGGGGGTAAAGCATCCAGCCAGAGAGGAGATGCCAGGACACACCAGGTGCTGAGACAGGCAGAGGCTATGGAAATTGCCATGGAGCAAAGTAGGTGGCTAGGAAAGAAGACAATGAGGAGGGGGAAAGTGTCTGTGAATATGAGCTGCCTGCGGTGGATTGAAGCACAGAGTAGCTGGCTGTTCTGCTGCAGGCTCTGGTGCTCCAGGTGGTCTGAGGTAATGCAGCTACATCAAGGGAGGGCCTGGCATTCCCACTTGTCAATTATTTGAACAGAGATTTCTGCTGGGATGCTGTGGCCCTTGGCTCTCTCTGACACATAGCGGGAGTCTCTCTGGTCAGCTCCATCCCTGCCTAGTGAAGCCCAAATCACATGCAGAGGCGTGGGCAGACAGGCAGCCTCGACTAGCACGTGGGCAAAGCAGCTCTCCTAGGTCACTCTGAGCTAACAGACCAGAGCTATTGTCCAGGCTCTGGAAGGAGAAAAGCCTCGGGCCCAGCCGAGATTCCAAGAGACCTTCTGGGAGGGAGTAAGGTCAAGTCTTCACCAGCAACCCAGGAAGCAGAATTCCCACCAGCCCTTCTTGGAGAGGGAAGAAGTGGGTGCGTCAAACTCCGGAGGAGGGAAGGAGTGAGCATATCTGCCTCAAGAGAGGGTGTGCTAGCAACAGGTGATGTCACCAGCCAGGGTGCTCCCCCTCTCCAATAACTGCATGATCCCAGGGATGCCCATGCAGCTACAGCTCACCGCGGAGCCCGGCGTTGGAAGGAAGAGCCAATCCAAATGCTATTCTTATAGCCCACTCCAAGCCCAGGGGAAGCTGCTGCCATAAGTAGAGATTCCTCCATCCCCACCATGTTAGCAACAAGAACCCAGACCCTCAAACCAGGTGCTCGTTGGACATACTATGAAAAACCTCTGAACTTCTCTTTCCTGTTCCTGGAATAATATGATTTCTGCCTCCTGTTTCTCAGAGATCCCAGCAACCTGGCACAGCCCCAGTATTTGCTGGCAGGAAGGGGCATGCAGAGAGCAGCTGCCCACACAGAATTATTCTCTTCTCCTTCACTTTGACCCTGGATCTGTTTTGATAAAACCTGGCTGCTCAGTTCCTTCAGCCCACCAGAGATTGTCAAAGTGACAGGAGTGATTTCAGGCAATGGATGTGAGCAGGGAAGTTCACACATTTTGTGATTTAGTCTCATTATTCCTGGGCTTTTTTTTCCAGCCTGAACTCTCTCCCGACAGAGTCTCTGACGTGCATCTAGTGCTCTTAAACAGAAGAAAAAGTTCTGGGGCTTCAGCTAAAGAGAGCAGCTCAGAGTCCACACCTGAGCCCTAAATGGGCTACTCGCTGCAGAGAGGGTAAGCCCTAGACAAGCTGCAGGAGGTGTGTGTGTTGGCGGGGCGGGGGAAGCTGGGAGCCATCTAGGAGAAGTGGCTAGAGACCATGCAAAGGCTCTGAAATATTATGCTCATTATTGACATCACAGAGCCATCAGCACTTGCAACCATCATCCTCACCCCTGAGTAATAACCCCTAGACTGCTCAGCATGTGTCATCCATGGAGCCCAGTGCTGGTACAGGGTCACTAACCCCTATTCACAGACTGGGAGACAGGGCCAGAGAGGGGAAGGGATTTGTCTGCCATCTTCTTGAGTCAGGGCAGAGCCAGCACTAGAACCCAGATGTCCTGCTCCTCACCCACCCGCACACCAAAATGTTCCCTCTCCCACAGCTGCCCACTCTTTCAAGACCAGCATTCCTTCCCCAACACTTTTTCCATGGCAGCACCCCCTGCCCTCTCCCCACACTGCACTCTCAATGCACGCTCTCGAGCTGCAGTAGGAGCATCAAACCAGCCCAGTAATCAGCTCTGGCTACATCATTCTGTATCATCTTACACTGCTGCCCAGCTGTCAGAGCAGCCAGCCATACTCCATCGCTGCACATTTGTACAACCTGCATCCCAATTTCCTGCCAATTCAGTGAAACCTGAATTGTGTTGCAGTGCAACGTGATGCAGTGCATCACTGAACTTTGCAGCAAGCTACCTTCCATCATGATGCTGATTCCTACACTCACTGGAACATGCTGCACGGCATTACTGTAAAGTGAAGTACTTTGCACCACAATTCACTGCTTCCCTCAACTAGTGCAGCGTGCGACACTGTATCTCGACTGCTCCCCTCAGCTAGTGCAGTGTGCTGCAGTGTGCCAATTCACCGGGGATGCAAACAAACCACTTCTCTCCGCATGACAGAGCATGCCACCCTCTTCTGGGGGATTCCTCTTTACAATCTGCAAGACATGCCATGTTTCTCTTGGCTCTTCCGTTTGTTCCTTTGCTCCGTTACTCAGTCCACTCCTCTCCACATGACTCTCCAGCCCTCAGTGTCTTTTAGCTGCATCTTTATGCTGCTTCTTCCTTGCCCTGACTTCCTTTCTCTCTCATATTTTCTGCCTTCAAATAGGGTGTGAAGATCTGCAAAGGCAGCTTGTCCATATCTCTGTCACCAGACACCCCTTCAACCTTTAAACCATGCAACTGCTCAGCACCCCACTGTGAACAGTTTGCCATGATGAATATTGACCATTTCTTCCAGCTCTTTCTGCCTTCAGCCAGTGTCTACATAAGAACAGCCCTACTGGATCAGACCAATGGTCCATCTAGCCCAGTGTCCTGTCTTCCGACAGAGGCTAATATCTGAGTTGTCAGAGGGAATGAAGAGGGCAATTATCGAGTGATACATCCCCCTGTCGCCCAGTCCCAGCTTCTGGCAGTTGGAGATTTAGGGACACCCAGAGCATGGGGCTGCATCCCGGACCATCTTGGCTAATAGTCATTGATGGACTGGTAAGAGCAGCAAAGAGTCCTGTGGCACCTTATAGACTAACAGACGTATTGGAGCATGAGCTTTTGTGGGTGAATACTCACTTCATAGGATGCATGCAGTGGAAATTTCCAGGGGCAGGTATATATATGCAAGTAAGAATCAGGCTCAAGATAACAAGGTTAGTTCAATCAGGGAGGATGGACTTATCTTTGGTGAACTGATCTAATTCTATTTTGAACCCAGTTATACTTTTGGCCTTCATAACATCCCCTGGCAACAAGTTCCATGGATTGATTGAACACTGTGTGGAGAAGAACTTCATTTTGTTTCATTTAAACCTGCTATTTCTTTATATGAAGGAGTAAATACCTCTTCTTTATTCACTTTCTCCAAACCACTGATTTTTATAGACCTCTATCATATCCCCCGAGTCATCTCTTTTTCAGGCAGAATAGTCCCACTCTATTCCATCTCTCCTCTTTTGGAAACTGTTCCATATTCATCATTTGTGTTGCCCTTCTCTGGACCGTTTCCAATTCTAATATATCTTTTTTTGAGATGGGGGGACCAGAACGGCATGCAGTATTCAAGGTGTGGGTGTACCATTTATATATAGCATTATGATATTTTCTGTCTTAGTATCTACCCTCTTCCTAATGGTTCCTAACACTCTGTTCACTTTTTTGACTGTTCCTGCACATTGAGCAGATGTTTTCAGAGAGCTATCCGCAATGACTCCAAGATCTGTTTCTTGAGTGGTACCAGCTAATTTAGGCCTCATCATTTTGTATGTATAGTTGGGATTATGTTTTCCCATATGCATTACTTTGCATTTATCAACAGTGAATTTCATCTGCCATTTTCTTTCCCATTCATCCAGTTTTGTGAGGTTCCTTTGTAACTCTTTGCAGTCTGCTTTGGACTTAACTATCTTTAATAATGTTGTATCATCTGCAAACTTTGCCACCTCACTGTTTACCTCTTTCTTCAGATCATTTATGAAGAGGTTGAATAGCACTGATCCAAGTACAGATCGATGGGGAATGTTGCTATCTACCTCTCAGTATTCTGAAAACTGAGAATTTTATTCCTACCCCATTTCCTGTTTTTTAACCAGTTACTGATCCATGAGAGGACCTTCCATCTTATCCCATCTTTGCTTAAGAGTCTTAGTCTTTCTCAAAGTCCAAGTATATTTTATTTACTGGATAACCCTTGTCTTGTTGACCTCCTCAAAGAATTCTAATAGAGTGGTGAGGCATGATTTCCCTTTATAAAACTTGTGTTGATTTCTTCCCCAACAAATCATATTAATCTGTGTGTCTGATCTGTGGCAGCACTTTGCCTCTCCTACCGGGACTCTCTGTTGCCCAGCACACCTCTGTCTTGCTCTGGGGACACTTCCCAGTTTCCAAGAGCCTTTTTTAGATCTTGCCTGCAGGTCAGTCTCCCCAGGTCCTGGTTGGCCTGTGACTTGGCTCTGGCTGAAATAGTTGGACTGAGTCAAGGTCAATCTGTCTTAAAGCAGCAGTATTTACATTTTCCAGATAGCTGCCTCTTACCAATCAACCTGCATCACATCTGAACTGCTGATGAGTTAAAGTCCATCTGTCACCCCTTCCCTCAGGCTCATCTCCAGGTAGAAGCGAATACTCTGCAGGGACATACACAGTGTCATGGTGCTTCAGGGTGAGAGAAGCCCTAGGCTGAAGGGAGAGAGGTGATCTACCAGACCATCTTGCTGCAAAGTCTAGCATCTGCAGGAAGGAGCATTCCACTTCTCTTTAAAAAAGTAACTTCACATAAACCAGACAAAGATATAAAGATCTAAATACAGAGGAGATGAGTGATTCACCACTCTAGTGTAGGCAGAACAGCAATTGTTAGCAGACAGCAGTGAGCATGAAACAGCATAAACTCAGGCACCAGCAGCATGAACATGGGGGTGATTTACAGGGGGTCCTATGCAGGGTGGAATGTCTCGGCAAGAGGCAGAGGAGATACAGGACCAGTCTTCTTCAGCACAGTGCCAGGGCAGCTGTCCTCAGCTCTTAGTGGCCATGTGTTTGGGTGGTTAGCGGAGGGGAAAAGGAACATTTTCAAAAGTGGCTTCTAAGGGAGCCTCTGTTTTTGGTTCCCAAGCTGGGACACCTCAGACTTGATATCAGAGCTACCAAGTACTTGCATCTCCCACTGACCTCACTAGCAGGACTATTAGTGATGAATTCCAAGGCACCTGTTTCTTTAGCAAAGTGTGGTGCTGAATGCAGATTAAGGTGAGCAAGTGGAAATTCATTAAGCCCTGTGCAATGCTCTGTTCAGGTGGCTGCATTGCTTCCAGCCTCACTCCTCACATTCTCTTTCCCTGGTGTCCCCTCAATAATAGTCCTCCACTGGTCATGATCAGGAATCCTAGTTTTCCAAGATAAAAAACCAATCTCCATGAACCCATGGTAGAACGGGTAGTACTGTACATGGTACTTTACACAGTTGAACCATGTGTTCCACCTTGTTACAAATGGTTGGGTGGAAGCGTTGGGGAATCAACACTCTGTTTGTTCAAGTATCTGAAGAGCCGCGCGTGAGGAGTTGGAGCTTTCACGAAATGTGACTTCATCAAAGTGACCACTTGCTTAAAGGTATTTGGCCAAGTACCTCCTGTCAGAGTGACTATATGTGCATAGCAACCAATATGTGCACAGGTTGAGCACTGTTTGCAAAGTACATTGCTCCAAGCTTTTACCATGTAGCTTGCACTGTCTGAATATTAGCATTGGTAACAATCAAGTGAGATGCTGAATTCCAACGTACATAAAAAAAAGGCTTCTGAAACAGTGGCATGATTAACTTTTCTGAGGCGCACTGTCTTCACAAGCTGTAGTGTGGTAATGTCAGCATGCTTATGAGGAGCTACCTTGATCACCTGAAATAAAATGTTGCCAACTGATCTATTTTGGAAGTCAGTTTTTTTTGCCGGCAATCACAGCAATGGAGTTTCTTTTCAGGTCATTGAGAAGGCACAGTTTTTTCCTCCTCAAAAAGAGTTGGTAAGTAATGGGAATATAACTGATCTGAGTTGGGAATGGCACCACCTCCCTCAACATGCTTGCTCAACAAAATCTCTGACAATAGGTAAATCCATTTTATGCAGAGGAAGGTCTGTTTCTACACACACTTGAACAGAATCTGAAGTGACAGTTTCACGCTGTTCTTTGGCAGCTGTAAAATGCTGGAATGATCCAGTCACATTGCTTTGTTTCTTCACTGTCACTGATGGCCCGGCTCTTTCAGCCTCTTGGTTTTGTTTCTTTTCATGCAGTTTGCTTAGGGCTTTCCATGTATTCTACAATTACCTGCCTTCAAACGTAATCTACAGCCTTGCTGCATGCAGTACAGAGCAACGCATTACAATGAACATGACACTTTTCCTTCCCAAACTCCATGTCATGGTCTTGAGGGGTGACATTTTTTAAACTTTTTGACATTTTTTCATAACTTTAATTACTCATGTCTTGAAACTGAAGTGAAATTTGAGATGCATTTAAACATGACCCCCTATACGCCATTGAGTAACCTCTATACTCCAGAAGCAGTTTATTGGAGTCTGTTTAGTGATCTAAATTTAAAGCACATTCAAAAATCAACCACAAAAGGGGGAGGTTGTGCACATTAAATAAGTGACACTGGTACGTTCAGTAAAATTTAGCTGATATATAGGGTTTTTTTCCCCACAAAATGGGAAAACTAAAGATTATCTATAAAAACACACATTCTGTATTTTTCCATGTCAAACAGATTAATAGGATCCCTGGTCATGATACATCTTCCCTATTTTACAAACATTGCAATAAAAACATTACAAACAATGAAGTGACACCCAACCCCCACACTGTGTCCCTACAGCCAGAGGTTGCTAGCACATAGCCAAATGCGAGTCTCACAAACTCAGCTGGTTACAGTCTTTGAGATACTTTGGTCTCCTCAGGAGGCAACGGCACCAGGAATGACCTATCTCTGTCTCCGTGTCACCTGTCTCAGAGTCTGGCAAACTATCTCCTCCCTCCCTGTGGGATTGGCCTCTGGATGGTTCTGCCTTTCTGTTCTGAGAGGACCAGTGTATCTCTGTAGACTCTTCTGTCTGCTAGCTAACAAGTGTCTCCTTGTCCCTCTTGCATAGTCACCTCCTATGACCTGGATGTCCCTACACCTCTCACTATTACTTCAGTCTCCTCCTTCTGGTGGATCCTTATAGAAGTGCCTGTCTCCAGGGCTGGTAGGTCCTTGGCTGGCCTGTTGTACTCTATTGCCTGCTTTCTCCGATTTGTTGGCCATCTTCTCTTGAGGGTGTTTTCAAATCAATCTGGCCGCATCAGTTTTCCCCTCCATGGTAGCAGGGCTTTGGTCTTCTGTCCAGTCAGTGCCTGCGGTGGACTGTTTTGGCACTCCTGATATGGGTTATTCCTGTGTGCCAAAAATGCTTTCAAACTACAAGAAACAGCTTTGTGTAACAGTCTCCTAGCTGTTTTCACAGCAGATTCTACCTTACTATTACTCTGTGGGCATGCTGGGGAGGTGGTGTGGTGGTCAAACTCCCCTTGGCTTGCAAGTTCCTTGAATTCTTCCATGGCACATTGAGGTCTGTTGTTGGTGAATACAGTGTCCACAGTGCCATATCTTGCAAAGTGGGCCTTCAGTTTGCCAGTGACTGACTTGCTTCTTGTTTCAGACAGGGCATCGATCTCTCAAAAATTGGAGTAATTGTTCACCGTAATCAAGGACTGCTTTTCACTGAAGGTAAATAAGTCTTCTCCCACCTTTCCCCAGGTGGAAAGTTCATGCTGGCAGTTATCACATGACTGGCAGGTGTCACACCTTTCTGTCAAGGAGCAGAGTGGCGTACTCATTCCTGGCCAGCAAACACACTTTTGAGCCCTTCTAAGACAGCTGCCAATAGCCAAGTGTGATGCATGTGCTTTTTGCATGACATCCCGACATAATGAGATACAGACAACAGGTCTCTGTCCTCAAAATATGATTCCATCATGAGCACTAGGCTCATCTTTCTTTTGGAAACATGGATGTGCTCCTACTGGAACTTGGCTTTTGTTTTCTGGCCACCCTGATAGGATCACCGTCTTGACTACCTGCAGTTGGATGTCCTTTTCTGTAGTCTCATTGATTTCCATCAGCTTGGCTGTTGAAACTGGAGCCAGAGCCCATTTCCCCAGCTGGAGCCAGAGCCCATTTCCCCAGCTCACCAGTGGTGGTGGTTAGGGCCTGCTCAGGGTGCTGACTAACAACAGTAATCATTTTGGACAATATTTAATCTCTACCTGGTAACTCTGGAGGTGCAGCGACATGTGCTGTATACTCTTTGGAGCGCTATGAGGAGGCTTTTGCCATGATTGTCTCTACGGGTTTGTGGTCTGGTTGAACAATTACTGGGTGGCCATAGGTGTACAGGCTGAATTGCTCCACTTCAAATATCACAGCCAGAAGCTGTTTCTGTTTGGCCATATCCCTGTGTAGTCTCTGACAGGGCTCTCCCAGCATAAGTGACTGCCTGCTCCTGTCCAAGAGCTGCACACTGGAGTATGAGCAGCTCTTCTGGCTGGTAGCATTTGTTATCATTTGTTTCAGTGCATCAAATGCTTCCTGTTGGGGATCTATCCAGTCTAACTCAACACCCTGCCTTGTTAATGATGTGTGGGTTCCACTGCTGCCGCCAGGTGTGGACAGAACTTTTGGAGAAAAAAATGTACCATTCTCATGAAGCACTGTAATCCTCCCCTGGCCATTGGACCTGGCAGGTCTCTGCCTGCTTGGATCGTGTTGGGATCTGATCTCAGTCCTTCTGCTGTGAGG
Organism: Chelonoidis abingdonii; assembly: GCF_003597395.2. NCBI lineage: Eukaryota > Metazoa > Chordata > Testudines > Testudinidae > Chelonoidis > Chelonoidis abingdonii. The sequence goes on along the minus strand of NC_133790.1, from coordinate 28,321,279 downwards.
AGACCTAGTTCCATGGCTCATGCAGCTGGCTCTGCACTGCAGAGACCTCACACTCTGCCGCTGCCCGCCATGCTTCATTTGCAAGGAGTGAACCTGAGTGCAGGTTAAACTAAACAAGAGGAGATTTACAAATATATGTTCATGGCTCTGTCCATGCGACTGCCTTGCTTCCAGCCCAGTTCTTCCATTGCCTATTTTTTCTTGGTGTCCCCCCCAGGTACAATCCTTCCAGGGAACAAGGGCCCTCTGACTCCAGTTCCACTGATCATGATACAGCACCCGTCCCCTCTGTATCAGGGCACCACAGCACGCTGGCAGCCAGCTGCTCTCTAGTTCTTTGGGCATGGCTACAGGAAGACTTACTGCACTGCAAGCTGGAGCATACATTGACACGCTCTAACATGCTGCACACTAGATGTCCATGTGGACTCTGCTGCCGCACACTAAAAGTTCACTGCTGTACCTGGATGAACGTTTGGTGCAGGGCAGCAGGGTTCACATGGACAGTCAGTGAGCAGCAGGCTGGAGCGTTGTAGATCAGTGTTTGTGTGGGTGTGCCCTATATCTGTTTCTCGGCAGCCCTGCTTTGCTGCATTGTTGCAATTGTCTCCCCAGCGGCTACCTTAAAATTAATCATTAATTAGCACCAAATAATTAATAGTGTGTCCACCTGTGTTCACAGGATCAAAGGGAGCTGAGGTGGAGGATCTGGGTTTGATCCCATCCTATCTGGAGCAGGGTTGTGTTCTGTGGTGTATTCTCTAGTGCTGTGTCTGCTTCCCGTGTAAAGAACAGAAGCAACGGGCTCGCGCTGCCCAGGGAATGTAGTGGATTTTCCCAGGGTCCAGTGGCTGCATTTCTCAGGCTGAAACTCATTCTATTATTTCTTGCCTCTCTTTCTAACACTTCTCAGCCCCTTGCTTTGATCCTCCTGCTTCATGGTGCTCGCAGCACCTGCCAGCTTAATGTCATCAGCTTATTTAATTAATTGTCCGGTTTGTACAGCACTTCTGGATCATTAATTAAGCTGTTCAATAAAGCTGAGCCTGACTCTGATCCCCGTGGTGCCTTGCTAGCTGTCTCCACCCAATGGAATATGCTGTCATTTATCAGAACCAGCAAAAGCCCGTTTGTGATGCAGTGGGAGGTGGGGAGGAGACAATGAACGGTCAAATACAGGGGACCCTCCACAAGACCCCAGTACTGACTACGAAGGCTGGAGGAATGAGAACAAGCATCCTGACCACAGGATTCTGCATTTATGGGAGTTGTGAAATGCCCTGAGAACTGCTGGGTAAAGCTCTCCTCTAGGAATTATTTGGGGGGCAGTTCTCTGGCCTGTGGCATGCAGGAGGCCAGCCTAGTTGATCACAATGGTCCCTTCGGGCCTTGGAATCTATGAAAACAAATCACACCTCTGTGCATCCAATTCTACCCCAGCAAGAAGATGAGTGAGAAAGAACCAGACGTGACAGCCGCTTTGCAAAATGCGCTGCTGGAAGGTGCTCAGATGCTGCAGTGATGAGAGTGGGGTAAGAACCTCTATGCAACTACATGGCTAAAAGGACAGGAAAAGAACATTAAGGTTGCAAAATCAAGTGCTCAAAAGTGAGGAAAGTCCCACACTGAAGGTTGCTTATGCACCATAGGTACAGTGATGGTGCTACGGTGATGATAAGCTCCTTGGGGTAAGGCTGGTCATTTTGTTCTGTGGTTGTACAGCATCAAGCACAATAGGGCCCTGCTGTGTGACTGCTGCCCTCGGCCTTGCAACAACAAACAGCAAAACCACACTGATACTTAGCTACGTGAAGCAGAGCTCTATGCTCAACCTGCTGCGGTTTCTTTGTATGGACCACAGTCACCTTTGATCAGTGCCAATGTTTCAGGGACTGTTTTGTGAAAACCAGAAAAGTCAGGCCCACCAAGTGTCCCTGTGCTCACTCTGGATACAGAGGGAGGCAGTGACTTCAGGGCAGGGGTTAGAGCACCTGAGAGCTTCCTCTGCCTGCAGCACCAAAGGGGCAGTCAATGGGCCTGATTTTAGTGGAGATCAGGCCCCTGAAAGCCTCTTGCCCCTGCCCCCTCTAGCCAGCCCTCCTGCCAAGGGACCTCTCGCCCCTCCAGTTAGACCCCCCGCTGCCACTATTCCAGCCAGTCCCCCTCACTCCCATTCTGGGCAGCTCCCTGCCCCATCTCTGCCACCAGCTCCTCCAGTCGGGCCTCTCACCTCTGCTTTGGCCAACCCTCCCCGCCCCCCCGGTTAGGCCCCCTCACCCACCACCACTGTATCTTGAGTGACCAAAAGTGCTGGTCGGGGGCCTGGAGTGAAGCAAGGGGCCCAGCTGGGTGTACAGCTTGGCCTGTGTAAGAAACAAGGCGTGCAACTTGCTGGAAGTACTCCTGTTACTCACGGACACTGACAGAATTATTACTGAGTTTTTATAACAATGCTACTGGCCGGTATTATTGTTAAACACTGCCCAGATTCAGAGGCTCCCATCTGTTTCCCATTTTGGTGCCTCAGGTTTTCATACAAGGAAACAGTCCATCACATTCCTCTGTGCTGAGAATAACAGAGCCGATTTCAGGCTTTCAAGGGCTGCTCTCTGCTGGACGTATCTGGGGCAGTGCCTGGGTGCGTCAAAGGCCTAAAGGATTCTGGGGGACCATTCTGACTCACAGAGCTGAAACAGGGTGATCAGTGCCCTGTGGCTAACAGAGGAAGGGCTCCAGCAGGCCTGGTTCTTTCAGCTTTGCAGCAGGTCTTGTACACTCACAGCAGCAGCAAAGCGTTGTGTTTAGAGACACTCCTTGAATGTCCCAGGGCGTGAGGAGAAGAGCAGACAGGACTGACCCAGGAGCAGCAGAACCAGAGGGTTTGATTTTGTGTGCTCAAAGCTGGGCAGACTGTGGGCTGTCATCGGGGAGGGTCCTTTCATCTCAGCTTTCTCTGCCTTGTTAACCCAGCATCGCTCCTTTTACGCCTTGGCTTTCATGGCTCTGACAGGCACCTGAGATATTCAGAGCTGGGAGAAGTGCGACCTGCATGGGTGTCACTGACCCAGGTGGGTCCAGTGATGCAGGCTCCAGATGGATGGACTCAAGCCAGGTCAGGTGGGTAGCATCGTAGCCAGATGTCTGGAATCACAATGAGTGGGCCCTGCAGCACTGAACTGAAGCAGCTGGGCTCTGCAAAGTAAGCTCTGCAGAGTGGGGCTAGAAATTCGGAGCAGTGACCCTAGAGCGGCTGGTTCTGGGGAGATGCACTCTGCAGAAGTGCAGTGACCCCATGTCAGATGTGCTTGAGACCCTGCCACTGAGCCACAGCATCCCTCTGGGCTGGCTCCAAGAAAGGGAGCTGATGACTCTCACGGCTGGGGTGTCTGCTCTGCTGAGGCTGGATTTGCTGTTTCATGGTCACACTTGGAGCTGGTAGACTAGTGACTGTCTTCCTAGAAAAGGGCTGGATCAATTTCCATGATGATGACCCTGACTCCAAAGTTTCTTAAGGCTTGAGCACAACCTTTGCCAACATGACCATAGCCTGCCACGATGGCCACTTTCCCAGAAATCATGATATCCGTGGCATGTTTAATGCCATCAATAAGGGACTCTCAGCAACCATAAACGTTATCAAGTTTACCCTTGGTGACAGAATCATTGACATTGATGGCTGACACTTTCAGGATCCCATTGGCTTTCATCTTATGCAGGTTGTGAACCTCAGTAGTCGTCTCCTCCAAGATGCCTTTACTGTCTTTCAGGAGCTGTGGGTGTTTGGTATGAACCAGATTGGTGAGGTCCCCATCATCATCTAAAATCATGCTCAATGGCTGCCCATCATTGAAACAGAGGGTCTGCTCGATGCACCACAAGTATTCCTCGTCGGTCTCTCCTTTCCAGGCAAACACAGGAATACAGGCTTCAGCAATGGCGGCGGCAGCAGCATGGTCCTGACTGGAGAAAATGTTGCAGCTTGACCATGTACCATGGACAGGGTGAGGACAACTAACTGTGTTCACTAACTGCCCCCAACATGCCAGGTCCAGCTCCATACACACAGCGGCTGTGGCTGGGCTCTGGCAGCTTCGAAAACAGAGGACAGTGTGAGCCCCACTCGAGGGCTCACAAACTGTGTAAAGATATATCACCCTGTTCCTGTACACTACATGCTCCACCACCTTAGGGTACAAGAACCTAGAAAAGTTCCATGTGTCTTGCTGTCAGATCCACGGTCACTGAACACGCAACGTGCTACACATTCAGTCCGGGAGGTAATATCTCAAAGGCCTCCCAGCAGTGTCTGGGCTAGCTTCTGTTGTTCCTGGGGTAGCGTCAAGGTCACTCGTAGCAGCAGGGGCAGGCGACACACTGACACTACCACCAGGCATTATCAGCAGCCGTACAGTGGCTTGGTATTTTCAATAGGGATGGCTGGTTTAAAACATCCTGCTGCACTCGTGCTGAAGAGCCAGCTTTTGTGTCTGGTGCTTTATGCACCCGTCTTGTCAATGAGAAAGCCGCGGTATGTAACTGGGTCTTGGAAAAATTCACACTTCTCCTTGTTTGCTCTAGACCACACTCTTTACCAGCTTTCATGACCAGCATATCGTCCAAGTAACGCTAAGAGCCAGGAATGCCCTGTATAACTTGGTCTGTCAAAATACTATCCTGTTATATTGGAATGAGCCCATATGAGCATGTCTACACTGGAGGTGAGGGTGTAATTCCCAGCTCCCACAGACATACACATGCTAACTGCTCAAGCTAGCACAGTAAAAATAACATGCTGCGATGGCACTAGTGGTACGTACCTAGGATCTCAGATGGCCTGAGACACTGCCCGTGCCACCAGGGCCAAATGGCTATTTTTAGTCCCCTAACTCAATGAGGGCTGCCTCAGCTGGGAATCACACCTCCTAGCTGCAGGGTACGCGTTGTGATACAGCATAGCCAGAGGGCAGCAGGAGAGGGTTAGAAGGGAGCCTTATTCCCTGTAAGGGGAAGAAAGTTTGCTATAGATTAACTAGAGCACCTGCAGTTAGTCACATGATAAAAACCCCTGCTTCAATCAGACAGTGTGGGAATTGGAGCAGAAAGGATTGGTGCTGGAGCAGAGAACAGTCTGGAGGAGTTGGAGCAGAGAGAATTGGTGTTGGAGCAGAGAACAGTTTGAAGGGAAGCAGAGGACAGTTTGGAGAAGTGCTGTGGTGAGCTAAGAAGTCCAAGACCGTAGGTAAAGGGGCACCTGGCTTGTACAGAGAGAGGGCAGGAAGCCCCCACAAGCTGAAAGGTAGGAGAGGGAAGTAGCCCAGGGGAAGGAACCATCAGCTCAAGCGGTTTACGACTATCCTCAGGGCCCCTAGGCTGGGACCTGGAGTAGAGGGCGGGCAGGTCCCTCCCTTTCCACTCCCCTCCTCTAGGACACTAGTGGGGCAGTTAATATTCCGATTCAGGGGCAAGAAATGGTGCCCTGAACTCCCCTCAAAGGAGAGAAAGCGCGAGATCCATCATAATAGTGCTGGCAATTTGCCACAGCGTACAATATATTCATTAACTGTGAGGTACAGTTTTCTATCTCATTTGCAGATAGGCTCAGGTCAGGTCAATCTGGGAGAAAAGCATCCCACAGCGAATAAGGCAAATATATCGTCAGTCCCAGGTAAAGGATACCGATCTGCCTGAAGTACTGGGTGGTATCAGTGGTAACCTTGAAATCAACACAAATACAGATTATCCCAGTCTATTTCCTTACTAGCGCTGACAGGGCCCTCCGTTCATTCTGGTTAATCTTGATAGAATTCCAGAGTCTAGTAAGGGCAGAAGTTTTTCCCGTCTTTGGACTCAAAGCAAAAGGCAGTGGATGAGCTTTACCATATTTAAGAGCTGCTCTGTCTTCAAGCACAGTTCTTGCTTTGATGTAGTTTGAGGCTCCAATACCAGACTGAAAGGTGTCAGCTGCCTCGTTGAAAAGTTCAGTGGATTTTTGTTTGAGGCCAGAGTTCAATATTTGTTTTTTTAAAAAACCTGCAGGCATTGTATGCTTTGCTAGTCCAGGTGAATCTCTCCAAGCCTCTTTCTACCAAATAATGCAGAACTCCCTCGCATCACAATACAGAGGTTTAGCAGATGCTGTTTACACTGTAATAACTCCCAGGGGAGCGAGGATTTCCTCTGTATATGTTTGACCGGCACTAAGTTTGCTACAACTTCATCTCCTCAACTCTCTGATCATCCTGCTATGAAATTACAGACACAGAAGAGCCTGTATTTTCAGTCCTACTTCCACTTGTAAAGAAATGTAAATAACACTGCATATATTGTCTTCTAAACTAGACAGTTGTAGAGAAGCTAGAATGTTCTGACTGGACTCCACATTGGCATCTGCAAGATGATTCATCTGAAATCTACTGGTAGTCCCATGAGAGGTGTTGATGGTACCTTTTGCACTGACCTGCCCATTTTCTCTGTGTGCCTGTGATGGGGAGTGCACCCCGCACAAGACCTGAAGGGGTTAAGGGTGGCCAGGTCAGCCAATTAACTGCCCAGGCTGCACCTGGAGAAGAAGCCAGGAAGCAAGGATTAATTAGACCAGGCTCAGCTCGACAGGAAATGGGGGGTGTATGGGGGGTGTATAAAGCTCAGGAGCTGTGAGCAGCTGGGAGTTGCAGGGAAGTGGTCTGCACTCACTGAAGGGAGGTGTGTTTGTGACTACAGAATAGTCTGCTATTATTCCGGGTGGGAGAGAGAGGAGTTTGGTCTGGCAAACCCAGGGGGAACCAGAAAGGTAGGAAAGGCTTAGAGGACAAGCAGTGAGGGCATAGGAAAGTGCAGACCTTGGCTGCTGATCAGAGGGTCCCAGAGCTGGGCACCTGAGTAGAGGGCAGACCTGGGTTCCCTGACTAGCCACTGGGGAAATGGCACAGATCAGGCACCGGAGAGCAGACAGATGGAGACAGTTTGCCCTGCAAGGGGAGGAACATAGTGACCTGGCCGGAGAGCCAAATCACGAAGAGGAAGCAGCAGCTCTGAGAGCGAGAGGGGCCACAGGACAAGAGAGGATGACTGGTGGAGAGACTGCCAGAGATGGGTGCAGCATCTGGAAGGAGCTAATCCCCAAAGTGGCCAGGAGGAGGCACCCCTACCAGTGAGTGGACCCTGTGACAGTGCCCCAATTTGTTGCAGTTTCTGCAAGATTTGTCCTTGAACCAGCAATCACTCGCATTATGAGACAGTTTTGCACAACGAAAGCCCAAAGTCATTGAATATCCTCCAGTCTGTGCTTTCTGTTGGACTCTCTAGTTTATTACATGCCCAGATCACATGTTGCTGTTGCAGCTCCCTGGCAGCGGTAATGGCTGTGTCCATCGATAGAGCAATTTCTAGTGCACACTTTGGGGTCAAATCAGCCTCAGTCAACAACCGTTTCTAGGTTGCTTTGTTTTGCATCCCCCTCCCATTAATCAGTCCCTTAATGCATCATTTAAACTCTCTCCAAACTAGCAGTGCTCAGTCCAGCTCATTAATCCAGCCACAGATTCAGGAACTGTCTGGTTTTGTTTTCTGGAGCCTGTCTATAAAAGCAGAGCAGCTCTGCAATACCCAGCAGCTTTGGAGATCAGGGATTGAGTTGAATTTCCACAAACTCAGCACATATTGTGTCTATGGGTTTAACAGGAGCCGCTTTGATGCACAGACAGTTACAGGCATTACCTCCCATTACACTCAGTAAAGCCATCACCTTTTTCTCATCACATGTCCCATTGTTATTCCAGGCTGTTCCAGTCCCTCGGTACAGGGTGGGCCAGTTCTCTACCAAGCTACCAAACACTTCCATGTTCTCCAAGCAGTCAGATGTATTTAACCCCTTTTTATTTATTTTTCTCTGAATAAGCAGTTAGTTTGCAGTCCTAGTGGGCTGCTCTTTCAGTTTCACTAGGCATCTGCCATCACTCTCTGGTTCACTGTTCTTCTGGGCTAGAGTCCTTCCCTTGTCACCATTTGTGGTGGCTTTTGCTCTTTCCACAATGTACGCATGAAAGAGCTGCACAGGCCCAGCGGAGTTCAGATAACCATGTTCACTGAGCATGTACAACCAGCCAGGCCTAGCTACTTACCCACAGTTGCTCTGGCAGGATTTTAGCCACTTCTGCAACGTAGGATACAGAGCACCACTGAAGGGCTCACACACTATTTAAAGGGATACTACTTATTCCAATATACTGGACACCTATTCCACCATGGCAGAAAGACATTCAGCAGCCTTGACAGTCCCTACTAGACCAGCTGCTCTCTTCAGAGCTAGTGTGTTCCTGAGCTTTCTGGAGTAAAGGGGGAGGAAGAGTAAAGCATTATGGGGCATGTGTGACCCAGAGAAGAACTCCTGAGGTCTGAATGAACTGGAAGTGAGAGGGAATAACTGAGACGTTAGAGGTCAGGGCAGAAACAGCAAGCCCTTGAGAGGCTGGTAAAAGCTTCTGACAGAACGAGCAGCAATGGTTTCAAGTTGCAGTGGGGGAGGTCTAGGTTGGATATTAGGAAACACTATTTCACTAGGAGAGTGGTGAAGCACTGGAATGGGTTCCCTAGGGAGGTGGTGGAATCACCTTCCTTATAGGTTTTTAAGGCCCAGCTTGACAAAGCCCTGGCTGGGATGATTTAGTTGGGGATTGGTCCTGCTTTGAACAGGGGGTTGGACTAGATACCTCCTGAGGTCTCTTCCGACCCTGATATTCTATGATTCAAGCAGCCAGCCTTTCAGGTTTCTATTGAACTTTCTATAGTGTTACCATCTCGAGCTGAGGTATGCACCTGCCCTACTGGCTGGAGATTTCTTCCAGCAAAGCTGTTTCAGATGGGTTGGGACAACAGAGAAAGTGACCCACCAGAAAGGCCCAGTCTTGCTCATTCTGCTATGAAAGGTCACCTACTGGGAACTCAGTGAGAGCACTGGATCCATGCAGGGCTACCCAGACTTCAGCTGAGCCATTGACTCTGGATGAGTAATTTCCAGCCCTGACTGAAGTTGCTGTGGATGAAGAGTTCCCCTAACAGCTTGATGTGTGCAGGGACCAGAGGCCCTGACTGATTCTGACACCTGAGGTCAGGTGGCCCCCCAGTCTTCATGGGTATGCTGGCTGGCCACACCCTGTATCAGCTGAATTTAAGGAAGCCTGCTGGTGTGGCTGCTGTCCCCCAGGCATTCTCTGAAAGTTGGTCACCAACGGAAAGAGCATCTGGGATTATCAGGCATCCCCTTGGGGTGGCCCATACCACAATGCTCTGCTCTGCTAAGTGATAGATCTGAAAACAGAAGTGAGAAAGCTTCATCTAGTAGGGATGCATGCTCCTCGTGGGGTCACCCAGGGACCTGTTCTCAGCCCAGTCCCATTCCATATCTTTTATCAATGGTCTTGAGGGAAATATAAAATCATTGCATGCCAAGTTTGCAGATTACAGAAAAATGGTGGAGTGCTGGGGACAGGTTAGTTTACAGAGTGTTCTGAACACTTGATATACTGGGTTCATTTGAACAACATGTGCTTAAAAGCAGGGTCATATATCTAGGAACCAAAACTGTAGGTCACGTTACTTGATTGGGTCCTGTACCCTAGAAAGCAGTGACTCTGAAAGGGACTTAGGGGTCCTGGTAGGAACCAGCAGGACCTGAGATCCCAATGCAATGCTGTGGCTAAGGAGGCTGGTGCAATTCTGGGATGTATAAACAAGGGAATGAGACCAAGTAGGAGTCGAGAGGCAGCCTTACCTCTGTATATGGCATTAATGAGACCATTACTGGATACTGGGTCCAGTTCTAGTGTCCACACTTCAAAAAGGATATTGGAAAGACTGGAAGAGGTTCAGAAAAGAGCACCAAGGATGATTTGAGGACTGGAAAATCTGCTTTATAGTGAGAGACTAAAGAAACTCAATCTATTCAATTTGTCCAAGAGAAGATTTGACCATGATATACAAGTACCTACATAGGGAAGAGATTACTGATAGTGGATGGCTCTTTAATCTAACAAAAAATGGCATAACAAGATTCAATGGCTGGAAGCTGAAGCTAGAGAAAATCAGAAAAAATTAGGTGCAGATGTTTAATAACCAGGATAATTAATAATTGGACCAACTTACCTAGGGATATGATGTATCCTCCAGCACTTGGAGTCTTTAAATCAGGACTGTTTAAGCATTATGTTTCCCAACGTTCAAAAGTTGTTTTATATGGGAACTAACTTCAATACAAATTATGTCTGGTCAATTAGGAAACAAACAAACAAAATTTAATGTCACTGATATTTACATGGCAATGATTTGTAAGCCAATTAATACTTCCTAAATAAACAAACAGATTAAAAAAAAATCAGGATTGGAGCTCTTTCTAAACACCAGGCTTCAACCAGCCAGGCATTATGGGTTCCATGCAGGAATCTCTATGGACGGGTCAGACTGGATGATCAGAATGCTTGCTTCTAGCCTTCAAATCTATGAATAAACTCCCTGCCTGCACTGTTGCTGGCAGAGTTTCTCCAGCGTACATTTGTCAGTCTGTTTTCAGTGCTCCTCGATTCATTGTAACCCCGCAGTTAAGTGCCCTCAGAACCTTCCCCTTCCCTCTCTACTGCCAGACAGTGAAATTCATCCTTTACCAAGAGCAAACATGAGCCCTGAAGTCCCACAAGGCCTAAGTGCCAGTTTAGTCACTGCAGCCCCCTGAGAGCCTTTGCACAAGGCTGAAGTGATACAGCATTGAAGATTCAGACACTGATGGCTTGGTGACCTGTGGGTAGCTAACGTGTGTTAGTTGGAGACAAGTGTCTCTAGCGGAAATGGTTTGGAAATGGAAACATTTTCTGCCCCTCCTGACCTGAGCTAGATGTCAAACTCCAGGCAAGCTGCATTTTAAAATGTAAAACACAGTAACCTGGGAAGCTCAGGCAGCTGTTTTGCCAGACTGTGTTGTCTTTGCAATGACAGGGAGAATACGTCAAGCCAGTTGTCTGGGAGTCTGAAAAGGCGACTGGGAAAAGCATTTTCTGAACAGAGAAAGCGTGTCTAAGATGTGCCTTGAAGCCATGTGGAATGCAAGAGCAGGAATTATTCAGATGCTGCCAACCCTTCACAGATTCTAAGGCCAGAATGGATCATTGTGATCGTCTAGGCTGATGATCAGTGCAGCGCAGAGAATTGCCCCAACAGAATTCCTAGAGTGGAGCTTTTAGAGAAACAGCCAATCTTGATTTAAACATTGTCAGTGATGGAGAATCCATCACGTCCCTTGGTAAATTGTTCCAGTGATTACAATCTCACTGTCAACATTTGACACCCTATTTCCAGTCTGAGTCTGTCTAGCTTCAACTTCCAGCCATCGAATCATGATAGACCATTCTCTGCTGGATTGAAGAGTCTATAATTAGATATTTGTTCCCCACGTAGATACTGATACACTGTGATCAAGTCATGTCTTAACCTTCTATTTATTAAGCTAAGTAGATTGAGCTCTTTGAGTCTTATCACTAGAAGGCAGGTTTTTTTAACCTTTAATCATTCTTGTGGTTCTTCTTTAAACCCTCTCCAGTTTATCAACATCCTTCTTGAACTGTGGGCACTAGGACTGGACACTATTCCAGCACTGGTTGCACCAGTGCCAAATACAGAGATAAAATAACCTCTCTGCTCCTACTCAAGATTTGACTGTTTATGCGCCCTAGGATGGCATTAGCTTTTTTTGGCCACAGCATCACACTGGGAGCTCATGTTCAGCGAATTATCCACTGCAGCCCCCAGATCTCTTTTAGTGTCACTGCTTTCCAGGATAGAGTTCCCACATCCCGTATGTGTGGCCTACCTTCTTTGTTCCTATAAGTACACATTTACATTTAGCTGTATTAAAATACAAATTGTTTGCTTGCCCTCAGTTTACCAAGCAATCCAGATCACTCTGAAGCAGTGAGCTGTCCTGTCGATTATTTACCGCTCCCTCGGTTTTTCTGTCATCTGCAAATCAGTGATGATATGGTTTTCTTCCAGGTCATTAAAAATGTTAACTAGTGTAGGACCAAGAACCGATCCCTGCGGGACCCTACTGGAAATACATCCACTCAGTGATGATTCTCTGCTTATAGTTACATGTTGAGACCTATCAGTTAGCCAATGTTAATCCATTTAACACGTGCTGCATTTGTTTTAGATAGGTCTAGTTGGTTAATCAAACTGTCATGCCGTACCAAGTCAAATGTCTTACAGAAGTCTAAGTATGTTACATCAGTACAAATACTTTTATCAACCAAACTTGTAATCTCACCCAAAAAAAGATATTCAGTTAGCTTGACAAGATCTATTTTCTGTAAACCCATGTTGATTTACATTCATTATGTTACCCTCCTTTATTAACTGAGTCTTGTATCAGCCACTTATTAGCTTGCTCTGGACCAATGTCAGGCTGACAGACCCATAATTACCCAGGTCATCCTATTTATCCTTTTAAAAAAATGGCACAACATTAGCTTTCTTGCCGTCTTCTGGAACTTCCTCAGTGTGCCAAGACTTATTGAAAATCAACATTGATGATCCAGTGAGATCCACATCCAGCTCTTTTAAAACCCTTGGATGCAAGTTATCTGACTCTGCTGCTTTGAAAATGTCTTACCTTAGTAGCTTTTGTTTAACATCCTCCAGAGGTACTAGGGGAATGGGAAGAGTGATGAGACAAACAGAGATCAGAAATATTTATTGAACATTTCCCTGCCTTTTCTGGGTTATTATTGACACTTCTACCATGTCCATGTAGTAATGGACCAATAGCCTTGTCCGGATTCTTTTGTCCCTAGTATATTTTAAAAACTTCTCCTTATTGTCCTTAACTTTGCTTGTCAGACAATTTCTGATTTATATTCATTACTATCAACTTTCCCTTTCTTCCATTTGTAATTTTATATCTATATCTATATCCATATAACAGTTGCCTTCAACTTTCCCTCTAAACCAGTCACTTTTTTTTAACCAGCATGGCCTTCTTCCTCATTCGTGGGATTGTGACTTTTTGGGCATCTGGTAAAGTGTTCTTTAATGATTCTCAATTATCATTCACATTTGTCTGATTACATTCGTCTTCCCAGCTGATCTGGCTCACAATTGTTTTCAGCTTTGTGAAATTAGGCTTATTAAAGCACCAAGTATATATATTACTGGTCCGGACTTTATTCTGCTGGCAAACTATAAATGCGGTCAAGTCATGAATACTTGTACCCGAAGTACCATTAATTTTTAGTTCTGTGATTAGTTCTTCTTTAACTGTTGGGAAGTCTGTATTAGACATTGTCCTCTGCATTGTCTGCAACAGTTTTTGTGTTAGGAAATCATGATAGTGTTTAGAAATTCAAACCATGTTTTAGCACTGGCAGCCTAAGACTTCCAACATATGTCACTCTTGAAGAACCCATGATCATGCAGCTCTCCCCTCCTCCCCGCCCCTTACAAATTGTAGATAGGTGGGTAAGGAAGGAGTCATCCTGTTCCCTAGAATATTTTGGTGGTCTGTAGCCGTCACCAGTTATACCCCATCTTGTGCTTTCTATGTTAAGACATTGATCCGTAAGCATTCAAGATCATTTTCTTCTGAGTTATCAGTGACACAAACATTTTTGATGTAGAATGTTACCTCCCTCTGCTTTTGCCCACTCAGTCCTTCCTAAATAGGTTATAACCATGGATTTCAACTTTCCAGTTGTGTGAATCATCCCACTGGGTTTCAATCATACCAACTAGATCAAATTTACGCTCATAAATGAGCCATTCTAGTTCCTCTTGTTCATCACCCAGGCTCCTCTCAGTGGTATATAGGCAATTCAAGAATTTCCTTTCTATGTCCTTTGGTTACTAGATTAATTTTGTTCTCAGCATGACAATTCTGTGCTAACAGACGCTCATATCTTCCTTCTTTTTACCCTCCCCTTCTGCTGTTAGTTTCCCCTCTCCTGACTACTCTAGCCAGCCTGTTATCGAGGAGAATGGTTCTTCTGGAGAACTCCAAGCAGCCAGAACCCTTCCCTTTGCTGGGGCGGGCATGGGACCATAGGGATTGCGGGGCTGGAAAGCCTAAGGTCACACATTCTCACTGCCACAGATGCCATCTGCTCGATGTTGGGTTTTCAGCCATCTCCCCAGGCTGCCACTCTAGATCAGTGGACAGTGCTCTTAACCTTGAAAGCTCACATTAAGGCTCTGGGACATACCAAGTAGTAAGCAGTGCTCACCCCCCGCTGACACTGTCCTGCAGTCCTTGAGCTGTGCATGGTCACAGATATAAGAAGATTCCAGGAATGTCACCCTGGAGCCTGGAATGTCTGTTGAGTCAGTGTGAGGAGATGGTGGAAGCAGCTACAGGCAGCCTCTAGAGCTCTTTTGCTTCAGAATATCACCAGGTTCAGTCTTCAATGGGATTCACAGTCTGTTACCATTCAGTTTTTAAGTTCTCAGGCATTTTGTCTTCACAAATTCACGAATTACACCCGTGTGATGTACAGCTACAGTAAAAGCATGTATCTATGCCATGCCCAGGGTCCTAGGCCACTGTGAGGTAACTCAGCCAGTCACCACACTTACTTGACAATTAATTTACATGCAACAATTTCATTGGTTGTTTGAGGGAGACTGCACAGAAAGTGGGTCACCCGCCAGACCCGTGTGATGGAATGGGATTCAGATGCTAGTACACAATAAGATCACGCGGGGCTGGAGAGGCAAGGGACACGGTCTCGGGGGTGGCTGAGTTCTCTCATCTTTGGTTTGTTTTTGATGGTGTGGAACTGAAACGTATTCTGTGTGTGTGTGGTGGGGGGACCCTGAACATTTTCACAGGGGGATACTTGACATTTAGCTGGTGATCAGTTCCTCTTATTGCACAGAATGCCAAGCTCTGGAGAATGGGGACAGAAGTGAATGTGAATGGTCGGTTCAACTCATTGCCAGTGGGAAACACCTGGGAAAGGTAAGGAGTGAACCACACTCTGCAGCAGGATATCTGGCATCTGACTGTGCAGAAGGCTGGGATTTCCTACTGACTTAGGGTAATTTTAGGTCTGTGGTGAGAACAGCTGCATTGTGTGCTGGGATATGCAGGCAGTGGGTTGGCAGGGGTTGGCATGCAGTGCAGATGTGAGCTGTACTGTTGGGGAATGCTGTAGGGATGCAGCACCATGCTCACCTGCCAGTCACTTCTGGAGCAGGCAGCTGCTTTCTCTAGATCCCATCACCACCCCTCCCTCCAAAAGGCTTAGGGTGACCAGACGTCCCAATAAAATCTGGACTGTCCCGATTTTGAAGAGTTTGTCCTGCATCCCGACCAGAGTACAGTCAGGACTCCATTTGTTCCAATATTTTGTTTCCTGGTCTTTGGCAGAGAGTCCTTCAGGCGCGGACAGTCTTTGGTGGTATTTTGGCGGCGGGTGCTTCTGTCTTTGGACACAAGGTTTATCACCCCCTGCCGAAATACCACTGAAGATCATCCATGACTGAAGGGCTCTCTGTCAAATTGCAGCCGAACTCCCGGACTAGTGAGTGTAAAAAAACAAAACAAAACAAAAACGCGCCCCCCCCCACGGTGATGCCGATATTTTCCCCTTAACATCTGGTCACCCTAAAAAAGGCTGCAGCCATTGGACTCTGCCAGGCTTTGTGTGTTAAATCTGCATTGCCTTTTTCTAAGGAGTCTGACCTTTATTCCCCAAATCCAGTGTCAAAGATGTTAAGTGCAAGTACCACTCTCCGTGTATTACAATGAGTTTGGAGTCAGGGTGGGGTTGCAGCCAGCAGCTGGTACCCTTGAGAGCATAGGCACAGAGCCCTGTGAGTCAACTCTCTGCATGCACACAGCCAGCCACGTGCCTGGGACAGCAGTCAGAAGGATGTGAGACCCTGGCCCCTGGAAATGTCTATAGAGAAAGCCATGGGGCCTGGCTCTGCGGGGGGAGGGGACAGGTGAAGTGAGTGCAGGAAAGGGAGCCCCGAATACCAGGGGGCATCGATGGGCCTAAAGCCTGAGACAGAATGAAAGAAGAAAGGTGAGTGGTGGAGAGGGATGTGCATGGATTCAACTTCTGGTTGGCTGGACCAAGGCGCCGTTCAGCCACATATGAGGCACAAGGAGCATACAGATCAGGGTGACCTCCATGTTCGGACCAGTTGAAGCAACATCTGCTTCATCAGCAATAGCCCCTCTCTGGCACCTGCCCTCTGAGCTCCCATAGCACCTGGCACATTGACAAAACCCACCAGAGGCAGGTCAGTAGCATCATCCCAGTTTACAGATGTGACTCTGTAAGGAGGCGCCCTGGCTCCCCACCACACCTGAGGGGGAAGAGCCAGAGCAGGCACCTCCGTGGGCGGAGCCAGTACCGCCTGTTCCCGCCCCCCAGAAGTCAAGGGGCGGGACAGGAAGTATAAAAACCAGGGCCCAGAGCTCAGTTGAGCCCAGGACGCCGAAGAGCACAGACGTGGAGGCCCGAGCTCTGGCTCGGCCCAGCTTGCCTTGTGCTCACTATCC
>NC_133790.1:28268579-28303997 GCF_003597395.2 Chelonoidis abingdonii | reverse complement strand
CCCTCAAGTACAGGACCGGCGTGGAACCTGTCCCGCTGCCTAGAAGGAGGCGCCCTGGCTCCCCGCCGCACCTGAGGGGGACGAGGCCCGAACCAACGGGCTTACAGACTCCCTGGCTTCTGCAGCTACAGTGACAAGTGCTCCGGAACCTCCAGCCACCATGTCCCAGCCTGCTCAGGGTCAAGGGCAAGGACAGAGTAGGCTGGAAACTCCTACAGATGCCAATGGCCATCTCCTCTGGAGTGATTTACACCAGCCAAGGAGGAGCCAGGGCTGCTGACTTGTTGCTTTAGGTGGTTTGAATTTGGAGCTGGGAGAGGACCAGCACAGCCCGGGGAGTCTGATCAGCTCCCACTCCCCACACAAAGGGAGATGCCGAACTATTGTGGAAGTTAGTATGTGACCAGAGTGCAGCAGCCCTGTGGAAGCCAGTGATCAGTGAGGCAGGGAACCAACCCGGTGCCGGTACCTAGAGGTAACTGAGACCTTCGCAGGGCTCCAGACCAGGGAGACAGAGAGGACCCTGTCCCATAAGAGGAGCACTCATCATAGGACTTATCCTCAGCATCCCATTCCCCAGGAAGGAGCTGGAGAGGGAGCTGGGGGTTATGTATAGTGGTAAATGCAAGAAGGAGGAGAATGTGTTATATTTTCAAAATTTGAGTATTTTAGTTATTTTTAGCTCTTTCCTGCCCCGGAGTCTCTATTTCCTGTCCCTGTAAAGTCCCCTGGTTTAAACTGTTCACTTTAACTGTGTTTGAGGCTTGCATTACTGTGTGGTGTATGTGGTGTGCTGGGTTATATTCCTTGTGAACAAAGTACTAGAATTAGTCATCTTCCAAAAAGACTGCACTCCTTGTGCCCCAGCCCCAGAGAGGAGTCCCCTTGGGTGGAGGCACCAGGTGCTGAAATAAAGAACCCAGGATCCAACCTATGCAAAAGTGTGGGGTTGGCAGGGAGAAGCCACTCAATTAGCAAGCACCAGGGAGGAGGCATGAGCCACACCTCAGGGAAGGTGCTATGCACAACGGGCAACTGACACACAGAAAGGGGCAGGACTTGTCCAAGGAGGCACAGGGAGTCTGGCAGAGCCAGGAACAGAACCCATCCTTCTTTATGCCCTGCCCCACCTCCCTGGAGAATGACGCTAAAGAGACTATGTCTGAGGGGTGTGTTCTCTCTAAGCACAGCTGTCCCATGGTGATAATGGGGGCCCTACACCAGTTAGGGTTTTATGGAAAGAGAGCAACATTTGGAATGGCAGTCAGAGAAGAACTAGCAGCCAGTACAGAGCCTGGAGCTTAGGTGAGATGGGCTCCTGGTCTGCTCTCCTCCATGGGTTTGCAGCCTGCATCAGCTGGAGTTTGTGGATGGATTTCAGGGTTAGCCACAGGCTAGTGCCATGACTAACCAAAAATGAGAGGAGGGGGGTCTATCCAAAGGTGCTGTCAGGTATCAGAGAGAGAGAGAGCCTGGAAGCTGGGCCTGGTGTAAGACCCGATGGCCTGAACCACAGTCTGCACAATCAGTCCAGGCCATGAAGAAAAGTCGGGCCATGTATATATGACCCTGGTAAAGGTATTGCTAGTGTTACTAAAACACAGGCACTCCTGGGACCCAGCACATACTGGGTGTGTATGTGGACACATTCCAAAATATTAACCCAGGTCCATCCTGACCTTACACCAGACACGAGGATTTGCAGAAGGGATGAATAGGGATTTGCCAAGACATCTGGGGCAAGGGCAGGTAACAAGCAGATGTCATGAAACATGTACGGTGGTATGAGAGTTGTTTGTCTCAGTATATAAACATCGGGGTGCTTCATTTTAACCCTTTATGCAGCTGCGGGAACAGCAGGAATTCCCACTGCTGACTGAGCCATTCCTTACCACTGGGCACTAGTGTGTTAGTGTCCCTGTAGCTCCTGTGGGATGCTAATATTGTGCCTTGAGGACAATAAACCTGGCTGAGTGCTTTTGTCACCGAATCATTCCTGCAGTCTCTCTTTATAAATCACATTGAGGTCTGCTGAATTAGCAGGCTCTGCTATCTACTGGTGCTAATAACACTGGAGCTCCAAGAACAGAAGCACGCAGCAGCCGTAACAACCTGGCAGACTGGACAACATTCTTCAGCAACATACTTAACAACATCAGGCACCCAGGAGCAGTGGGGGTTAGTGGTGTCCTGAGACTGCAAAGAACTGCGACAATAGGCTGGCTTCTCCACTGACCTGCATCCACTGCATTGTGGGGATTAAGCCTGAACCAGCACCTGTTCTCTGCTAGGTGGTGGGGTGACCTTCCACCAGGTTTTAGGCTGAAAACATTCTTTCTCTGGTGACAATCCTAAGTTTTTGAGGAACACACAGACACTGCCACAAATATTGTTATTCCATCCACAACCCAATTTTCTGTTGAAAAACTGTTTCTATGGGACTTTTGTGAGCAGCTCCAACATAAGCTGATGGCAACAACCCAGTAGGGGTTCTCTTTCCAAAGCAAGCTAGTGTCACCCTTCAGGAAACTTGTGGGAAAGTGTGACCCAGGGACCTGGTGGTGCCAACAGGCAGAGGACACAGGAGGCTCATAGGGGTTCTCAGGGATCTCCTGGGTCAGATATTTGCATATTAAGTTAACCAAAGGGTGGTATGTAATGTTTTTATCAAGCACCATTAGCTCACTGGTTGTCAGTCATTTCCAAATGTAAGTATGGATGACATGTAAGGAGTTGACACTGGAAATGATGTTCTCCAGGCCTGGGAGTTAAGACAGGTAACCAAGAGCTAAGTTCCCTGTAAGCTGCGTGGCCACTCGGCCATGCAGTAGCCTTCTTAGCACTGCTCAGGCTGGGGGTTGGGTTAGCCTGTAGAGAGAGTGAGGCCTGCATAGGCTGAGGCCATGGCCAGTGGAGCCAAGGCCTGCTCATGCTAAGGGCAGGTGATAAGAGCGAGGTGCCTCCCAACCTTGGGTACCAAGGGAAGTGTCACAGAAAGTGTCAGCCGCACTTATCGCTGGTGTAGCACTGCACTCCTAGGGCAAGCGGGATCCACAGATGGTACCTCTCCTGACAATGGCTCTTGCTCGTGTTTCTCCAGTCCATGATACCCTGCTGTTTTCCTGTTGGTGGGTTTTGTTTTGCCTCATTTATAAATTTTGCTTTCTTTCTGCAGCCAGGTATCAGAGGGGTAGCCATGTTAGTCTGGATCTGTAAAAGCAGCAAAGAATCCTGTGGCACCTTATAGGCTAACAGACATTTTGGAGCATGAGCTCTCATGGGTGAATACCCACTTCATCGGATGCATGTCTATAAGGTGCCACAGGACTTTTTGCTGTTTCTGCAACCAGGCTCAGCCAATTTCCTCTCCCTCCCACACTGCTCAGCCTAGGACCTTGTCCAGTCCATGCCCAACACAGGGTGGAGCTGACACTTACAAACACTGTTCATGTTCCCCTTGCTAACGATGCAAACAATTTGAAAAGCCATTGAAATGCAACCTAGATCTCCTGTAGGTGGATAAATCACAGTACAGAGGCCATTGGGCTACTTTTATGTCCCTGCTGTGGGGCGGCTGCCCCACTCCTGCCCCGAAGGGGTTAAAAGAAGTCCTGGAGAGGGCTGTGGTGGGGTAAAAGGGGTTAAGAACAGCTGGGGAAAGCAGAGTGAGTAGCTGACCACAGCTGTGGCCAGTTCAATCAGAGTCCAGCTGGCCCTTATAAGAGGGCAGTGGGCCAGAAGCAAAAGAATCTCTCTCCAGCTCTGGAGAGAGAAGGACCTGGCTGACTGGGAGCTGAGCAGGGTACCTGAAGTGGAGCAGTGCTGGGGAAAGGCAGAGGGAGCCAGGGACTCCACCCTAGTCAAATCCCAGGCTGCAGGCCTTGCTAAAAGGCCAAAAAGGTATTGGGGCTGCAGAGGGGCAGCCCAGAGATAGGAAAAGGCAGGAGGTCCTAACCCTCCTTGTCGATGATGAGTGGTTTAGGACTGCTGTCTGCCCCAGTGATCGGGGCTAGATAGTGACTGGCAGTAGCCACTGAGGCAAGGCGGGGATAGAGAGTTGGGGGTTCCCCTGGCTCAGGAGACCCAGATTGTGGGTTGCTGCTGGAGGCAGAACCCCAGCGTAAAAGGGCACCGGGGTCTGGGAGGGACACTGGGGCCAGCAGCAGGTGAGATATCAGCCTGCAGAGGGCACTCCAGGCTGGAAAGAGCTAATTCTCAAGACTGCCAGCAGGAGGTGCTGCACCAGTGAGTCGTTGCCCCACCATAGTCCCCCTTATCGTTGTATCTGAGCACCTCACCATCTTTAATGTATTCTCTCCACCCTGTAGGAGATAGGATACACTGTTATCCCCATTGTACAGATGGGAACTGAGGGGCAGATTTGCAAAGGGTGGTAGGCACCTAAAGATTCAGATGGGCACCCAGTGGGACATAAGACAGAACCTAGGTGCATTAGCCTGTTTGAAGTTCATGCTTGGATGCTGTCGTAATACCACTAGTGGTCTCTTGGCAGCTTTCAGGGGCTGACCACCCCTGAAAACCCAGCGCAAAGTGACTTCCCAAAGTCCCCGAGGGCAGCCGTGGAAGTGCAAAGAACTGAACCCATGGAACCATGGCTCTAGCTTCATGCCTGACCCACTGGCCCCACCCCCCTGCAGCAAAGCTGGCTGGGTAACCTTTATCCTGAATTCCCTGCCAGCAGCTGTGTGCGATTCTTGAGCTACAGGGTTCTAATCGCAGGCCTATTGTGTTGGGTTTATATATTTACAGCCTTAACTCTAGCTTAACAAAGCTTTTTCTTTGGGAATAGACTCGTCAGTCCATCTGTCACCGTAAGAACTCCCCGTCTCCTTGCTGTCAAGGAGTTGCAATAAGCTGTGTGCTGCAGATTTATGGGTTAGTAATACCACAGCGTACCATGGTGCAGCCCGCACAATGCAACTACCTGCAGAAAGCTCCATGTGACTGTTCTATCTAGCTGTGGTGCCCATCACCATGGTATCTAGGCGGGGGGGGGGGCAGTCCAACTCCCTGGAAGGCAACAGCGTTGCATCCCCCCCTCTCTCTGCACCCTGCACAGAGTCATGGGGGATTTGCCAAGTTCCTGCCATTCTGTGCACGCTGCATATAGGGAGGTAACTGAAGGTGCCGGGGAGGTCGGCTCACGCTGTACAGACGGATGCTCTGCTGCTGGTACTTACAATGGACTCTAGGGGGCAGCAGCAGCACCACATAACTAACACAAACCACAGCCCCAGGCCTTCACGGCTCACACTATAAATCCAAGATGACAGACGCCATGTGGCAAGAGTGGGGAACAAACGTGAAATGTGATCAAGGCCATAGCCATGATGTGTGTGCATCCAAATGGCATCTCTGCCCCCCTATTCCTGCCCCAGCAAGCTTCTGAGCCAAATCTGCTGCACTTATCGCCACAGGCAGGATTTGGCTCATTGAGAAGGAGCCCTGCTGAGCCCATAAGCAAAGGCTGTTCCTGTTAACTCAGCCGCACCAATGCCAGCTATGTTCTGCCTATGGAAGTTTGGTGAGGAATGGTGGTGACATCATGATGCTGGTGATGATGCCACAAGAAGAATGAACACAACTTTCTTTTGTTAGTCACAATTTTAGGCCAGAAGGGACCATCTGATCATCCAGTCCGACCTCCGGTATAGCACGGGTCACCAACACCATCCAGCACGCGCTCACTAAACCCCACAACCGAAATGTGACCAAAGTAATACAGCCTCAAATCCATTGTGCGCCACAGGCGGGACCAAGGTGCAGCAGTTCCTGAGGCACCTGCAGTGACAAGGAGATGGTTAAATGAAAGATACCAAGATAATCCTGGCAAAAGACCTGCACTCTACACTGCAGAGGAAGGCAACCACCCCCAACCTCCCATCAAGGTCACTGCCAATCTTACCGTGGGGGGGGGGAATCATGCCCGACCCCATAAATGGCGAGCAGTTAGACCCTGAGCACATGAGCAATGACCAGCCAGCCAAGCACCTAAGAGAGAGCATGCTCAGCACCACCTCAGAGCCCTGGCCCTCCCCACTCAGTGTCCCATCTCCGCTGTGGACATCCTTGATGCTTCAGAGGAAGGAGATAAAAAATGCTCCCAGAACACATTGGGGGGGACAGACAAAACCCTGAAACATGAACTTTAGGAACATCAGACATAAACCAGAGCCCAGGCTGTGATTGAAGCCTTAGCAGTTAGAAAAAACACCTTTAGCCTCGCAAACGGAGCTGCCTTGTTCTGGAGGGCACTGAGAGACACTAAATGCGGATCCCAAGGATGTCCCATGTGCTCTGTATTCAGGGCTTTGTTCCAGCACATGCACTGTACACATGCATCATGGGAGGATCTGGCTACAGAGATGTCAATCTGTAACATGCAGAGCAGATGGGAACAATTTCACTTAGCTGAACTGACTACATCTAGGTTCAGACATCCTGATAATATTGGGATCAGCCCGATATTAGGGGCTTTGTCCCACATCCCAATCAATGTACTGTTGGGACGTCATTTGTCCTGTATTTTCCAGGTAACATTGAAAAGTTTTGGGGGGAAGAAGGAGCCAAAGCCCAAGCCCTGCTGCTGGGACCCCAAGCAATCGCCCTGCTTGCTAGCCCCTAACGCCATTCCATGGCACCTCTCTATGCGGCTATCCAATGATGTCAGGTTTTGTGGTGCATGCATCTGTGCACGCTTCCATGTGGTTTCACTGATGAAGACTTTGTCGCAAAATGTCATGATGGCTAGCGTTGCTGATGAACAGAGCTATAAAGGCCTGTGATCAAAGGAAGCATTGTATTATAGACTAACAGACGTATTGGAGCATAAGCTTTCGTGGGTGAATATGCACAGTATGTCTGTTAGTCTATAAGGTGCCACAGGACTCTTTGTCGTTTTTTACAGATCCAGACTAACACGGCTCCTCCTCTGATACTTGACATCTGTACCAGTGGCTCTCAACCTTTCCAGACTACTGGACCCTTTTTGGGAGTCGGATTTGTCTGGTGTACCCCAAGTTTCACCTCACTGAAAAGATACTTACACTACCTGCAGATGGTATAGAGCTTACCAAAGCTTGTTTTCATTTAAAGCTGGCAATTCCGGAACTCAAAGCTTTCCCTGAAAACATTCTCCTGTCTACCCCACATGCACAGGGTGTTTTGCCTTCCAATGTCGTTGCAAATGCGCTGGCTTCATGCTGTTATTTGATAGAGTTTCTCCATAAAGAAAAGACAAAGCTTGAGGTGGATTGCTCTTTGTAGATAGGAATCCAAAAGCAATATTTCTTGCAGAACTGATAGGGTTTTTTTTTTCAGTCATTTTCAATTTCTTATCATTTTTGCCATCGCCACTACCACTGCTTCCAGCTCCGCGTTTTAAACATCTATCCGTTTTTTACATCACAACCGCATACACACCATGACAACTTCAACCTCAATAATGCGCATGCATGCATCAGTAAATGACATTAAATGCATGTCTAATACAGTGTGTTTACGCATATTACATTACTGTATAATATACTATATAGAGGAGTATAAATGAGTCTTTAGGAAATTTTAGTTTGTACCGACTTTGCTCGGGCTTTTTCTGTAGCCTGTTGTAAAACTAGGCAAATATCAACATGAGTTGATGTACTCCCGGAAAGACCTCTGCATACCCCTTGGGGTAAACACACCCCTGATTGAGAACCTCTGCCTCCTTACTGATTCACTATTACCCAGTGTGCATGTTGTATGTGTCTGTGGTTGTGTACGTGTTTGCATGCGGATGCGGCAGATAAACAAACCGGCCCGGCCCGCCAGGAGCTTTCCTTGAAAAAGCAGCAGAGCGGCTTTGAGAACCACTGGGCTACATACCACAGTTAGTAGTTCTGCAATTTCATATTTGAGTACCTTTACAACTCTTAAGTGAATACCACCTGGTCCTGGTGATTTATTACTGTTTAATTTATCAATTTGTTCCAAAATCTCCTCTACTGACACCTCAATCTGGGACAGTTCCTCAGATTTTTCACCTAAAAAGAATGGCTCTGGTATGGGAATCTCCCTCACATCTTCTGCAGTGAAGACCAATGCAAAAAATTCATTTAGCTTCTCCACAATAGCCTTGTCTTCCTTGACTGCTCCTTGAGTGCCTTTGTCAGCTAGTGGACCCACTGATTGTTCAGCAGGCTTTGTGCTTCTCATGTAAATAACAAAATTTTCCTGTTAGTTTGTGAGTCTTTTGCTAGTTGCTCTTCAAATTCTATTTTGGGCTGCCTAATTATACTTTTACACTTCACTTGCTAGAGTTTATGTTTGTTTCTATTGTCCACAGCAGGATTTGACTTCCAGTTCTTAAACGATGCTTTTTTGCCTCTAACCACCTCTTTTACTCTGCTGTTTAGCCATGGTGGCATTTTACTGGGCCTCTTAATTTTTTTAAAATTGATTTGTTTGGGATATACATTTAGTTTCAGCCTCTATTGTGGTGTTTTTAATTAGTTTAAATGTAGCTTGAAGGCATTTCACCCTTGTGACTGTTCCTTTTAATTTCCATTTAACTGGCTGCCTCATTTTTGGGTAGTTCCCCTTTCTGAAGTTAAATGGTATTCTGGTGGGTTCTTTGGTATTCCCTCCCTGACCTACGGATTTTAAATTTAATTATATTATGGTCATTATAACCAAGCAGTTTAGCTATATTCACCTCTTGGACCAGATCCTGTGCTCTACTTTGGACTTAATCAAGAATTGCCTTTCTCCTTGTGGGTTCCAGGATAAGCTGCTCCAAAAAGCAGTCATTAATGGTGTCTAGAAATTTTATCCTATCCTGAGGTGGCATGTACCCAGTCAACGTGGGAATCATTGAAATCCCCCATTGTTATTGGGGTTTCTGTTTCTGTAGCCTTTCTAACCTTCCCGTTTTACAATCACCTTGTCAGGTGGTCTGTAGTATATTCCTACCGCTACCGTCTTATTATTAAAGCCTGGAATTTCTATTCATAGAGATTCTATGGTACAGTTTGATTCATTTAAGATGTTTACTGTACCAGACTCTATGCTTTCTTTCACATATCGTTCCATTCCCACACCAGTGTGATCTCTATAATTCCTGTATAGTTTGTATCATGGTATTATTGTTTCCCGCTGATGATCATCGTTCCACCAAGTTTCTGTGATGCCTGTTATATCAATATCCTCATTTAACACCAGGCACTCAAGCTCACCCATCTTAGTATTTCGACTACTAGCATGTATAGATAAATTACAGAATGTGTCAATATTTAGTTGTTTGCCTTCCTCTGATGTAATTGAACGGGACTCTTTTTTTTGTTTCACTTCAGTTTTTACCAGCACTTTATCAACATCTATCCTCTCCTCTTTATTAGGAGATAGAGTATCTCCTTTAATACATCCTCTCCCAAGGGATGTCTGGGTCTGAACCGTGTGGTCCTCCACACCTGTCTGGTTTCCCCCCAGACGCTGCACCACTGCAAGGTGAGGTTTACCTCAGCAGAGATGAAATGAAGATGTTACCACAATAAGGTGATTTGCACTGGCTCACGCCCACTTCCCATCAGTGCAGCAGGTCTGCATTAGGTGCTTGTGCTGGTTAACCAAAGCAATGTAGTAAACGGGCACAAATTCCCTCCCTGTAGACAAGCCTGTATTGTGCTCTGATTCCGTGGTACCAGGAGGACCTTACTTGACATGCTCAGGGCAACTACACGCATGCTAAATTGTTTTGCTAAATCAGGGGCAGTGCGCTGTGGTTAGCACTGAGCCAGGTGGAGCCTGAAAGGTTCTATGTTAACTCCAGGCTAAGATTCTCATGCTCCTGTCACTGGGGATGGTCTCTCTGAGTAAAGCTCATGGCTTCTTGGTTTCCTTTGTGGTTTGGAGGCTGGTTTGTTTATTGTATGTTGATGACACTATTGGTCCCTCGACTGCTCAGAAAACAATTTTCCCAGCCGGGATGTCTTTCTTATCAAGCTATGGTTTTAGGTACACTGGACCGGCTGGCTAGAAGCCCAGACGTGAGCCCTCTTTGAATAAACGTCCACTATTGCTGCTCCTGCCGTGCTGAGCAAGCACTTTAACATTATATGCGGTGGGAGTGTAGCTGCCCAGGACAGAGAGGTTGGTTGCTTATTCAGCTCCAAGAATGCTGCCTCGGGAAAGACGAGTGTCAGCGTTCACATTTTGAAACGTCACACTTATTCGTAGATTCCAAGGCCCGAAGGGACTGTCATGATCATCTAGTCTGACCTCCTGTGTCACACAGACAGAGAACGTCCCCCAAATAATTACTAGAGCGCTTACAAAAGTAAAACATAGTTCCCCTATGAGCAACCTCCTCCCGCAAACTACGGCATTCAGGCTGGTTGGAAATTTTTCATGAAAACTGTTTTTAAACAGAAATTGGGTTTGCAACTCAACAATTCTTTTTTCAGAAAGTCTCTGCTCTCTGTCGAAACTTTCTATTTTTCATCAAAGAAACCAATGCCTAAAAACCAAAAATATTTAGAATTGGATAGCCTGCCACAGAGCATCATGGGAATTATAGTTCAATTACCTCATGTCCCCATTCTCCTCTAAGAAACAGGCTCCTCAGTCATAATATATCTTCTATGAGGCACCACAGAAGGGACTCCCATGATGCAGCTGCTTTCCCTCACTATGAGGAGAGGCTGTGATGCATCATGGGAGATACAGTCGAACCAGGAAGACTGGCGTATATAGGAGAATGATAGCATGAGGCACCATGGCAGCATTCCCAGAATCAAAATAGTTCGGTTTTCAATTTTTCAGTGAGAGCAAAATATTCTTGCAGAAAAAAAAACGCATTTTACAACCAGACCTACACAGCACATTGTGTGACAGCAGAGTGTTCTGCAGTTCAGTGCACAGGCCAAGCAGGGGATGCTCCAAGCCCCTTTCCTGATTTCATACACAATGTTCAGAGCATTTTGTACCTTCTCCTTTACCCCCATGCTTGGATGCCCCCTCACCGCTTTCCTGCTGCAAACAATAGTGTATTTGATTAGAAGTGGCTGGGGCAAGCTCCTTCCATCCACACAGCATTTCTGCTGGGGATTGCATTTCAATTCTATTACCTTGGAGAACCAACCAAAATCCTCTCCACTGTTTCATTACCAAAGAGAGGAGCTGGATGCAGGTTAAGTTGAACAAACAGAAATTTGTTAAACCCTGTGCACTGCTATGTCCAGATGTCTGTGTTTCTTCAAGCCCAATTTCACATATTCTGCTGTCCTGGGGTCCCATAAATAACAGTCCCTCCCAGGAACAGGGGCTCACTTACTCCAGTTCCATTGATCATGATACATCTTCCCTAGTTTACAAACATTTTAATATAAACATTACAAACAAAGAATTGACACCCAAACCCTCATCCCGTGTCTCTTTGGCCAGATGTTCCTAGCACATAGCTGAGTTGGAGGCTTGTCTGTACTGCAGAGTCAGCTGGTTACATAGTCACAGGTCTCTCCTCATCAGTAGCAGGGCTTTGGTCCTTCCTGCCATCAGTGCCTGTGCTGGAGGGTTCTCTCTATGATGGGACATTCCTGTGTGCCAAAAATGCTAACAAGGGGTCTGAACTACAAGAAATAGCCTTGTGTAACTGTGTCTTAGCTGTCTTCACAGGTGATTCCACCTTACCAGTACTCTGTGGGTGTGTTCGGGATGAGGTCTCGTGGTCAAACTCCCATCTGCATGCAAATTCCTTGAAATGCTCCAATGGAAATTGGGGTCACCATTAAGGAAGGGATAGATAATCAGAGAAAACATCCCAAATGCTACTCTAGAAAGCCATCGTATGCCCATACCTCAAATTCTGGTTGCCCCATCTCAAAAAAAGATATATTAGAATTGGGAAAAGTATAGAGAAGAGCATCAAAAATGATTAGGGGTGTGGAACAGCTTCCATATGAGGGAGAATAAAAAGACTGGGATTGTTCAGCTTAGAAAAGAGACGACTGACAGAGGATATGATGGAGGTCTAGAAAATCATGATTGGTGTGGAGAAAGTGAATAAGGAAGTGTTATTTACCCCTTCACATAACAAACAAACAGGGCTCATCCAATGAAATGAATAAGCATCAGATTTAAAACATATATGAAAATACTTCTTCACAGAACACACAGTCAATTTGTGGAACTCATAGTCATGGTATTCTGTGAAGGGGAAACGTAAAATTGGGTAAAAAAAGAATTAGATAAGTTTGTGGAATATAGGTCCATCAATGGCTATAAGCCAAGAGGGTATCCCTAACCCTCTGACTGCCTGATGCTGGGACTGGACAACAGGGGATGGGTCACTCAATAAATTGTCCTATTCTGTTCACTCCCTCTGAAGTATCTGACACTGTCAGAAAACAGGATACTGGGCTAGATGGACCATTCTTATGGGTCTGTTGTCAGTGAATACAGCATCAACAGTTCCATATCTCTCAAAGTCAGCCTTCAGTTTGCCAGATGCTGACTTGCTTCTTGCATCAGGCAGGGCATGGACCTCCAAAAATTTTGAATAGCAGTCCGCTGTCATCAAGTACTGCTGTTCCTTGAAGGTAAATAAGTCCTTTCCAACCTTTTCCATGGTCGAGTGGGCAGCTTATATTGTAACAGAGTCTCTTTCTGTTGGCAGTTGTCCCACGACTGGTGGGTGTCACTCCCTTCTGTCAAGAAGCAGAGTGACGTATTTATTCCCAGTCAGTAAACGGACTCTTGAGGCCACCTAAGACAGCAATCCCTTTGGCGCACCACAAAGAAGCTTTTGCCATGATTGTCTCTGTGGGTTTGTGGTCTGGTTGCACAATTACTGGGTGGCCATAGATGTACAGATGGAATCGCTCCATTCCAAATACTGCAGCCAGAAGCTCTGTTTCGACTTGGGTGTATGCCTGTTCAGTTTCTGCCAGGGATCTGCCAGCATAAGCGACTGCCTGCTCCTGTTCAAGAGCGACACCCAATCAGTTCTCCAACGCATCACACTGGAGTGTCAGTGGCTCTCCTGGCTGGTTGTACTTCAGGAAAGGGGCATTCATTATGATTTGTTTCAACCTGTCAAATGTTCACTGATGCTGTTTTCTGATCAGACCCATGGCTTCTTTGGCTGCATTCCCCTTGTGTGATTGTATTTCCCAAAAGGGGTCAGTGTTTAGAGATGGTGTCCTTAGCCTCTGTTTGCTAGAGGCTGGGAGTGGATGGATCACTTGATGATTCCCTGTTCTGTTCATTCCCTCTGGGGCACCTGGCATTGGCCAGTATCGGCAGTCAGGATACAGGGCTAGATAGACCTTTGCTCTGACCCAGTATGGCCAATCTTATGTTGCTTACCCATCCACAACCACAAACTTCACTCGGTGCCACCTTTTATTTTTCAGGTCCCATTTTCTACAGGCTGCATTATGGTCTCATTGCATATTATGATGTGATTGTGCCTGCTCTTTGTTATGGGTGTGTTGGAGTGTCATTCACCCCCAGGAATCACATAGCAGGAGGTCCCACTATCCAGCTGAAAGTACACAAGGTGTTGCCCTATTACCATTGCTGCATGCATGGAGGTTGGTATTGTCCCATGTTGCTTTCCTGTCCTGAAGGCCTGAACCTGATATGCTCTCAGGTTGGAGGAGAGAGTCCTGATGTCATCACCACTGTCTGAAGTGCTTTCACCTTCTTCTACAAGTCTGACTGAATCTCTCTAAGACCTTTCCCTGCTCTAGTGCACACTGCTAAAATGGTCCAACTTGACACATTCCTGGCAATGCTGCCCTGGAGCAGAGCTGCTGCTGTCTCCCACAGTAAATGCATCTTGATGTGGGTGTGAAACACTGGCCACCAGATCCCCTTTGCTCTTGACTTACTGCAGGTGCTTCAAGGATTGATGTGCCTCCTACATCCCTCATCTTTTCTCTTGAGGCTTCTGCTGCACACCTCATGTCTAAGCAGCATTTAATGTGAGCTCATCTTCCCGGAGCCGTCACTCCTGCAGGGATGATCCCACATGCCGCAGACTGTCTTGTCCCAAATTAGGGAGTCTGTCAAGTTCCCAAAATTGCATATAAGCAGCAGTGTGTGTAAGGCTGTAATATCAGGATCTACCCCCCTTCCAGTTTCTACCATTGGTCTCTAGTGAAAAACGTGTGTTGCTTCACAGTTTTGTTCTGCTTAGGTGATCAACAATTCCCCAGTGCTCTCAGGGCTGCTGTGAGGCTTGAGACACAGGCAACCAGGGAGAATAAGAGCCAAATGGGTACTGGAACCACCATGTCTATATGTTGACAGGCCAGTGAGTACACCAAGGCTCGCCAACCCTGTAGATTTCTGAGGGGTAGTTGGGATTAGGAACTAACAGGAATAAAATCCCTTCCCTCTGAACAACATGGGAACTTTCTCTATGGCCTCATGAGGAACAGAGACTGGACTTCCTGAAGCAGCACCCTCTTGTGAGAGTAATGGCTGCAGAGGGGTGGGGAAAGTGATTGGAAGGGGGTAGAAACAAATGGAAAGGTGTGTCCCAGTTCCACCATGCTTAAGACCCACTGGTCTGTGATGATGTGGGTCAAAGCACTTCGGATGTGGGACAGGCAGTTGGCAAAACCAGGGGTCAGGAAAGTTGACACTGTGGAGAGTTCCATACTGTTCATGACCAACAGAACAAAGCGTTGCTTAGATGACCCAGGTGGCCTAGAAGAGCTAGCAGCTGCAGAGGAGGGTGGAGGAGGAGGACGCCTCTTGTGATCCCTGCCCCTCTTTTTGGCCAGGTCCTGGGAGTGTTGCAAGAGGGGTTGAACGCACTGGGAACACTGTGGCTGGAACTGCTTTCTTTTTGCTGCCGGTGCACAGATCCCCAGAAACTTAAGGGTCACCCTTGAATCCTTCAGGCTGTGAAGCCTCTCATCAGTTTTACTGGAGAACAGTGAGGGGCCTTCAAATGGGAGGTCTTGAATTGTTTGTTCCGCCTCCAGGAGGCGGCCCGACGTTGGCAGCCAAGGTGAACAGGCGCATCATGATGGTGCAAGCCATAGCTCAAACCCCAGAATCTGCCGCATCCAGGCCCACCTGCTATGCTGTTCTGGCAACTCATTTGCCTTCCTCTACCAAAGCAGAGAATTCCTGCTTTGCCTCATAATTTGCCTCTCTTTGAACTTCAGGATATTATCCCACAGGCTGAAATTATATTAACCCAGCAGAACTTGCTAGGTCGTGACCCTGAGTTGTAAACCCCCAGTGGAATAAAGTTTCCTGACAAACAGATCTAGGTTTTATGTTTCCTTGTCCTTGCCTCTCCTTTTCATTGGTGGCTGTGACCACCAGGGAGCCTGGAGGAGGGTGGTTGTCAAAGTGTTCAAATCTCTGTGAAGGGCCATATCATCTCTTCTCCACCCATTTGGCAATGTAAAGACATGATAGGCTCCAGGAGAGTGTTCTTAATAGGGAGAGCTACCCTAGAGGGTCCTGCGAGGGTAAAATGTCTGCAAGCCTGAGTTACCTTTCTTGTATCTCTTCTGGCTAGACATCTACAGAGGCAGCCACCCTCCTCAGCAAGTTGTGATGGGCTCTAAAATCATCAGGAGGGGAAAAGTAGATTCAGCCAGTAGTGCCTCATCAAGTGATGAAGAAGAAGAGGCTAAAGGTTGCTGAGGAGGTTCCTCTGTAGGGAAGTCCTGAGGACATGCCTCTGCCTGCACACTACTGATGCCAGTACTTGGGGAAGGAAATTGGTGACCTTCCTGCAGATGATCCCGGACCTGGCTGATGTAGAAGTGCAGGAAAGCATCAGAGAGGTTCCGGCTTGTGGAGGGAAGCCCCAAGGGGTCCAGATGAGTCATTGGTACAGGTGGGGCCCAGATCTGTGTAGGCCAGTGGCTCTTACAATGCTCAGGCTATGGGGGGCACCGCGGTGGGCAGGCACCACATCGGGGCTACTGGGCATGCTCAGGTCAGGACACAAAGGATCCGACTTCCAAGTTCAATGAGGAGTCTGTTTCCTCCAGCCATGGGGTAGCTGAAGCCAGGGTCTAGGGAGCTGGACTCCAAGTCTGGAGAAGTGGGTACTGATGAAATTGGCCCATGAAATTGGCTCATTTAGATTGTGAGAGCTGAAGATGAATGGTGCTCCTCGGGCTCCAGACCATCCTTCATCAAAATGGCCATTGTAGGCTTGGGCAGGAGACAGTTGAATGATATTAAAGGGGTTAGAAATTTCTAAGAGCCCTGACTCCAGGGCCTATGATGCCCACTTCTTATCAGTAAAGCTGAATGGGGATGTAATAATCTGAGTGTATAACCTGTCAGACACGAACATGCTGCACGCACCAGCCATGCACTGACACTGAACCACATGCAGGTGTGCTCATGGAAGAGGAACCACTGCAAGTGGGAGGTCCGGAGGACAGGCAGGGACTCCTGGCAGGCCCAGGTAACCTGGCACACTCTGCACAGGATGGCAAATCTGTTACCAGGGTCTGGAGAGGGGGAGCTTCCCTGCACCCTGAGTGTCCTGCCTGCCTGGTGCACCAAAGACGACGTGGGAATTCCCTGGCAGGGCATTTCCTCTGAATGTTGCCTACCTGATGGATTGTCAGCTGAATGCAAAAGCATCTGAACGGATCATGAACAGCTAGAAGCAGCATTTGGATCTTCAAACCAAATTGAACAATGGGGTTTGGCTCCAACAAGCCAGGAAGTCTTCTTGGAGCCTCCCTCCCGGGGTTCAGACCCCAGAGCTCAGCTGTGCAGTGTTTGGGGCTTTCCAGACAGCAGTGCAGAGAGGGGCATGTGGCAGTTCCTGGAGCGGGGTAACATGAGCAGCCCGCAGAAGGTACTTCTAGGGCCATGAGACCTGGAGCCTGGCAGACGGGATGTATCCAAGGAGGACAGGAGCACACTGAGCCTCTCACTCACCCTAGTACATCTCCACCGGCTTCTCTGGAGCTGCCCGAGATTCACCTCATGTGAGGAGAGGAGAATCCAGCCACTCAGCTCCCTCCCTGTTGAAAACACTCCAGCAACTTCTCTCCCTCACATAACACCTGCAGTCTCCTGACGGCTGGGCTGTGACCCTGCTGCTGCTCTGGGCAGGGAAAGCCAGGGATGTCTTCCAATCTCGGCCGGGTGAGCCCCCGCTCAATGACATGGTGACATTCCACCCATCCAGTGCCACTGCTCAGGGAAACTCTGTCTCCCTGTGACAAATGGGGCTGGGAGGGAATCGATTTCCGCCCTGTGCCTGTGAGATGGCCAGGGGCTGCTTTCACCAGGAGGCTTCTCTGTGCCTCAATGCTCAGATTAACTCATTAGGAGTTAATTAATCAGGCCCATTGATTGTCTGTCACGTTGCTGGTTGGGTTAGTCTGAGCCCAGGGTCACAAGGTCACATCTCACTTATCCTTTCTGTCCTCTGCTCCCTCTTCTCCACTGTGTGGTGTCTGGTAAGGCCTTTGGCCCAGCCTTGAGGGACTGAGAGAGGGGCAAGGGTTATGATGTTTGCCAACAGCAGAACTCCAATGCACAGTGTTTGCAGACTGTACTAGAAATGCTACGTCTCTTTAGCACCTGTCTTCCAGAAGGAGCCATCGATCGGTAGATAGACTGTCTTTTTAGAGCATAAGGTCTTTCAGGGCAGAAACTGTCCCTTCATGTGTGTTTGTACAGCCCCTCACACTTTTTGGATGCTATTGTAACGTAAATAGCAATAGTTTATGCTCACAACAGAATCACTTCGTCTTTCACTGCAGAACATTAGAACTATGAGGCAAAGATAGATTTCTCTAGCAAAACTGCTAGGAAGATGAAGGTCGAATATGGTTGTCCTCACTGGAATTTGGATGATAATATAGTGGCTAACAGCCCTGATATTGCAAAATAGCAGGT
The DNA here is from genome assembly GCF_003597395.2 of Chelonoidis abingdonii. Classification (NCBI taxonomy): domain Eukaryota; kingdom Metazoa; phylum Chordata; order Testudines; family Testudinidae; genus Chelonoidis; species Chelonoidis abingdonii. The sequence continues at coordinate 28,286,096 of NC_133790.1, read as the reverse complement.
GGGTTTTTTAATGACCACAAGAGGTCAGCATCTCATATTTATATTTTATTTGAGAGACAGCACTTCTGAAAGTACAGCGCCCCTATCTAGGAGCTCCAACAATTATTCAAAGTCCAGAAAACCTGCTTCCCCTGGCTAAACAAACCCACCTGCAGGCTATTAGCACAGACAGGATCCCTGGCCCTCGCACAGCTGGTCATTGTGATGGGTGTGAATATGGGGGTGTATTCCTACACACTATTGTAATAACCTCTGTACAAGATATGCCTTGGAAGGTATCATTTCAAAACTTATCATTTGCTGGTCAGCATTGTCCTGATAAAATATGTGTGACAACGTTGTATGTGAAGATATAAGATTTCCCTGTTTCATGTTTTTAAGGCGTGTCCCAAACCCCACAGCCCTGGCCAAGCAGAAGTCGATAAATGGGTCTATCCTAAACAAAGTGTGCTTGCTTTAATTTTCATTTAAGCAGTAAATAGAGTCACCAAGCAGGAAGGGAAAAGTTCAAACAGGTGAAAAAAGTAAACTAGCAGGGAAAATCCTTCCATATAGAGTCTTGGTTGCCTGCTTGTAAGCTGGAAACGTTCTTCAAGAGGGGATCTGAAACTATGAAAAGAAAGGACAAAGACTCGAAGGCACCCCTCTCATTCTCCTCATTCTCTGCACCTGAGAAGACAAAATGAAGCAGCCCTTGGACTCTGGGGGAGAGGTCCAGACCTGAGTTTGGTCAGTTAGCTGCTGGCTAACATGTGGTGAAAAAGTTGGCTTTGCCACTAAGATAGTTTCTTAAGTAGATACTAGTAAATGTTTTCTTTATTTTTCTTGTGATCATTTCTGACTTTTATGCCTCATGACTTGTACTTACTTAAAATCTCTCGCTTTGTAGTTAATAAACTTGTTTTTACTGTTTTATCTAATTCAGTGGCTTTAAATTGAAGTGTCTGGATAACTATTTAAGGTAATGAACTGGTACATTATTCCCTTAAAGGAAAAATGGACTTAATATATTGCTACTGTCCAGGAGAGGGCTGGGCAGTCCAGGACATACATTTCTGGGGGAAGATCCAGGACTGGGGAGGTGTTGGGGTCACCCTGCAGTAAAACCAAAGCTGGTGAGAGCCGCTGTGTAGCTGGCAGGCTGCAGTTACACAGAGACATTCAGGGTGTGGCTTGCACGCTGGATGGCTGTTTGTGAACAGCCTAGGTGGCAGCTACCTCAGCAAGGCAGGATAAGGCACCCAAGACTGCAAGGCGGGGGTGACAAAACCTCCCACTAGTCTGTATTGTGCTCTGGTATGTCACAGTCATTGAGTTAGACAGCAGGGATGTTCTCCAGATCATGAACATGTCAGGTGGACATTATCTCCTACCAACTACCACACATCACTTAGCCAGGAAGGACAAGACTCCTCTCCTGCAGTTCCTCTCTGTGACAGCTGTCCTCTGTCCCGTCCTCACCAAAGAGACCTTGCTTCTACGCAACACTTAGAGACAATATAGGCCTAGTCTGCTGAAATTTATTTAGCCATTTGCTGAAGAAACAGAGGATTGATCTCCCTGCAATGTGTGCGCATGCACCCACACATACTCACACTCTCACACACACTCACACTCTCTCTCTCACACACACACACACATCAGCCAGTGGTCTGAATAAGCTCTCCCCTGCCATCTATTGACAAATGAGAGGAAAAGGTGTCATGAGCAAACCTTATTTGCATAGACACACCAGCTTTGTCAAGATGATCAATCTTTGCTATTTTGGAGGTTAACGTTCACTCTAGTTTTCAGTGCAAGCGTAATGTTGTTCACCTTATTGTGTGACCAAAGGGCAACAGAACTGTACTTAACATGTCCAACTTGAAGGGTTACCATAACTTGAAGATCACTTGCTAAGTGTTGGGTCTGAGCCACTCCCCCAAGTGAAGTAAAGAGAGCCTGGACCCTGTTCTTATGTGGTATTGAGGACTTTGTTTAAAGGATTTTCATAGATTCCAAGACCAGAAGGGACCATTGTGATCATCTAGTCTGGCTATCTGTATAACGTAGGCCAGAGAATTGCCTCATAGTAATTCCTAAAGAAGTACTTTTAGAAACTATCCAATCTTGATTTTAAAATTTCCAGTGCTAGAGAAGCCATCATGATCATTGGTAAATTGTCCCAGGGGTTAACTACTCTCACTGTTAAAATTCTATCCCTTATTTCCAGTCTGAGTTTGTCTCCTTTCCACTTCCTGCCATTGGAGCATGGTAGACCTGTCTCAGCTAGCCTGAAGAGTCCACTGTTATTTATTTTTTGCCCATGTGGATACTTACAGACTGTAATCAATCACTTCTTAGTCTTCTTTCCAGTAAACTAAATAGATTGAGTTCCTTGAGTCTATCATTCTAAGTTATGTTTACTATTCCTTTAATCACTCTTGTGGCTCTCCTCTGAAACTTCTCCAGTTTATCAACATCCTTATTGAATTGTGGGCACCAGAACTGGGCCCAGGATTCCAGCAGCGGTCGCACCAGTTCCAAATACAGAGGTAAAATAACCTCTCTGCTCCTTCTTGAGACTCTCCTGGTTACGCATCCCAGGGTCGCATTAGCTGTTTTGGCCAGAGTGTCACACTGGGAGCTCATGTTTAGCTGATTCTCCACCATCACCAGCAATTTTTTTTCGAAGTCACTGCTCCCTCGAATGGATGCCATTTGACTCTCCCACCAGTGTTTAAAAACCAAGCTGAAGAGACGCAATTGAGAGTCCTTATTTCTTCTCAGTGACCACTATCACTGAAGCCACTGATAAGCTGTTCTAGGGCACTGAACCTGAGACGTGGTGTGGGGACAGTGTTGTGGTGAAAGACACTACAGAAGGGGCAGTAGCAGTGAGGTTCCCCACTACGTTACCTAGTAAAATCCTTCAGAGCTGAAATGACTTAGAACTCAGCATGCATGAAGGGGGAGGTATTGCCTATGAGAGATGCACAGGACAGGAGTGATGTTCATTTCCCTCAGATTTCTGGTTGGGGAGTCTAGCCAGATATTCAACCAGGCTTTGTTTCTGCTGACACTACCTGGCAGAAGGGGTTTGGACTAGATGACCTCCTGAGGTCCCTCCCAACCCTGATATTCTATGATTCCATACATGCAGGTGTGCATGCGTGTCCACCCACACTCAGTGTGCAAACGCACACGTGTACAGGCACAGGTGCACATTCACAGGCATGCACACACATGCAGCCCTGCACACATATACACACACCCACAAGCGCATGTTCACCCACTGTAGGATTAGTGAATAATTAGAGAGCTGGAAGCTAATCTCAGTCTGTAGCGAGGAGCTTCTCTGGACATTACCGACTTTCCATCCACCTCATTTGCTGCTGTTGTTAAATCCTGCCAAGGCTTTCTCTAGAATGTATCCAAAACCCTGTCCTTCTATCTCCATCCAAAATGCTACCCCCCGCCCCAGCTAACTCCCTGCTCCTCTTACCCCTCCTTCACCCGGCTTCTCTCAAAAGGCCTCTTCAGCCTATCCCACGTGGAACCAGCAAAATCCTTCTCTTTCGGCATAACCAAAGAGGGGAAATTCATCATGTTTAGCTATGGAATGAAAGTAAAAGAATGCCTAGTAATAAATAATCATGAGTTATTACCAGGGATTGCCAGGCATGACTCCAGTTTGGTTGGTAATTAGTAATTCTGAATTATTGCTATAAGGTGCCATAATGAGCTACTGACAGTGATTAGTCAGAACTGCTTGCTATTGTTGGAAATGTCTTAGTAATTTCATATGACCGATGAGGGGATTTGTAAGGCACAAAGGGCAGGGAAGGACCCAGCCTCCTGAAGTTCCTGCCTGCCCTTTGTGCCATTGAAAATATGCCCCACGTTGCTCATTGGAATCCTGTGCAGTGGTCACTACCTGCTAGGGATCATTGCCTTGTCCATTCATGGCAGTGCCCTGCGTTTACCCAGCAATGGGGATTCGAATCAGGCAGGGTGTCCCACTTCTCTGTTTCTTCAAACATGAGCCACGTGTCTTCACTCTCAAGGCCCTTCACGGCCCAGAGCCACCCTGCCTAGTGTTGCTCATTCACCACTGACATATGCCTCCCTCCTGCGAGCAGCCCGTCATGCCAGCCCACTGGTTACATTTTCAAATAAGCCCCTCTGTGCTTTCTCCCCTGCTGCCCCTGAGACTTGGGAGCAGCTCCCTGTAAACATCCCGAAAGCTACGGCCTTAGCCTGCTTCACATCCCTCCTTAACACTCTGCATTGCTGTGATACCAAAACAAACTAGACTATGGTTATGCTGCCGGTGTGCTAAGGCCACTGCATGTCATGCTGACCAATTCTGTATCCTTGTGCGCCCAACTCTGGTCTCATACATCAAGAGTGAGCTTATTGGGGCAGGGACCATCCTTCTGTTCTGTGTCTGTACAGCGTAGAACAAATGGGTCCTGGGCCATGGCTGGGGTGTCTAGGTACTCTGGTCATAATAATAGGTAATGATAATAAACTGTGTTTTCAGACAAACAAGGTCAAGGTCATGCATGTAGGTACAAGGCAGGACAACCAGCCCTACAAGTGCGTGCTGGAGGTCTCTGAAAGGGATGTGGGAGTCCTTGTGAACAACAACTTAACAACCACCACCTTTTGGTGTCTTCATAGCAAGGCTGGATGATTTTCTGGAAGATGCTTTAGCCAGGCACAAGTTATAGGGCCCAATACAGGGGATACTGTGTGGAATTCTGTGGCTTGCAGTATACAAGAGGCCAGACTGGGTGATCTAATAGTCCCTCCTGCCCTATGAATCACCTGATCTTATCTCCTGCCTAGGGCAGACTGTAGAATTTCATCCAGTGATTCCTGCAGCAAGCCCATAATTTCTGGATGAGGCAAAGCAAATCTTTTAGAAAGAGATTTTCGGCCTTCGTATGATGTCCTCAAGCAACATAAAATCTACCACAGCCCTAGGTAAATTGTTCTATTGGTTAATCATCCTTTTCCAGGTTGAATTTTCTAGCCTCATCTTCCAGCCATTTCAGTTAGCATTATGTCTTTTATTTTGTGGTGCGTACATTATTTATCAGTTATGCGTCTCACCAAACGAATTTCCAGCTCCATATTGCTATTGAATGTCTTGCAATTACAATGCAAACTGCTGATTTAACAGTTAAATGTACAGTTTGGATTCACTTTGATGAATATTAGAGCTAAAAATGTGCTTTTACAAATACTGCTGGTTGACATATTGAAAATAATATTCATTAGGAATTCAGTCCCTCTTTCTGTTTGTAAATTGAGCCTGATCTCTCCAAATTTAGTTCTTATTCTTAAGTATTTGCTGCATAATTTAGACAATGGCCAAGCTTTACATGAGGGCAACCTGCTCATTTAGCTACCTGCTGTCCACCTTGTGAGGCTGGTTAAATGACTCCTATGGTATTGTTTCTTTTCTTCACTTGGGTGACTGAAACTTCTTAAGCAGGAGCTGCACAGACAGCAAACAAACAAAGCATGTGCTGTGTGGTCCTCAGGGCCGGCTCCCGGTTTACTGCCACCCCAAGTGGCAAAAAAAAGAGGTGGCAGCGCAATCGTGCTGCTCCATTCTTCGGCGGCAATTCAGCGGCGCATCCTTCACACCTAGAGGGACGGAGGGACCCACCACCGAATTGCTGCTGAAGACCCAATAGTGGCCGGAGGGTCACCCCTTGGTATTGGCTACCCCAAACACCTGCTTCTTTAGCTGGTGCCTGGAGCCGGCCCTGGTGGTCCTGTTGGGGGATAACTATCCACGTTAAATGTCAGGCCATTTTCACCACCCCCTGGTGCTTGTCCATTCTCACAATGACTACCAGGAGCCCCTGAATAGTCGTGAGTCACACTCGGGGCTTTGGCTCAGGCATACATTCCTGAATCTGGTATTTCACTAGTCAGTGTTGGCTGTTTGTGAAGAGTGTATGTAAAAGAGCAATGGACAAAAATCCCTGCCTAACCACAACATGTATCCCTGGGCATTCCTTTCCATTATTCGTTCTGCTCTCTGCATTCAGCAAAACATGCAGTTGCTTAAGGGGGCTAATGAACAGACTGGAAAACCTTGTAATAACCAGCGTGTAAAAGTCCTGTGGTGATTGCTCAAGCACCGTTATTGTTTATCTCTAAGAGGTCCCCTAAATACTTCTCTCAAAGCTGGATTGCCTCGCAGTGCCACGGTTTGTGTTGAAGCATAAAGGAGCAACCTGAATAAGAGTAAATTGCTTGTTCAGTGCTTGTTGATTGATTACTCACTCGTTCCTCTATTTTCAGAGTTTCTTATTTCGTCAAACCTAGATGTTTAAATAGAGCATCTCAGTTCCGCATAACACTAGCTCAAATGTAGAAGCTAGAGTAATGGCCACTGATTGTTAGCCTGTGTAAAAATAAACACCGCTGTTGTGACAGATACTGCAGCTGCCTGAAATAACTAAGGAGTATTGTAGCAGCTGGAGAAATGTTACAGGTGTCTGGCTGCGTGAGGGGGTATATTCTAGTTCCCAGGGGAGCAACAGGAGTTTCCAATAGGAACTAAAATCACAGGAATGGAGATGATAAATGCAAACCTTAGGCCAGTTATCAGTCCCAGGGGAAACTGCGTGCGCCAGTGTGACCCGGCTGGCAGACAAAAAATTGAGACCTGTATAGACCAGCCTGGCAGAGTGAGAGGGTTCATGATCACTCGACCCAAGGACTGACTGACAGGAGACTGTCACCAGAGGACCAGGTCCTGCAAGAGGACCTGAAGTAATTGGAAAGCTGCAAGGCATTGCAAATGAAAAGCTGAAAGGCAAGACATGCACGTAGCCCGCTTACTCAGGTATAGCATCTCTGTAATGCATTTGTTCTGAATAAATAACGTCTTGCCATATGCAGGCTGGCTGGTCACTGGTTAGCCCGGTCATTGCCCCTCACAGAACAGAGTGACAGGAGCTGGAATCAAACTAGACTTGCTAAAATTGTCACCGTGAATTGCAGGAGGAACTGCAGCCTAAATCCCCACCCTAGAAGAAGAGTCGTGGGATCCTGCCCCAAGAAAGATGATGGCCAGAGGCCTGAGACTGAAGTGGGGTGCCCTCAAGGAGGCAACAAGGGAGTCAGAGGTGCAATTGCCTCGGGAACTGGAGCGTGTTACCCACAATTAGTAGTTCTGATGGGGAATAGTCACTAGCTACAAATTTGTGAGTGAAATGTCAGTCAATACTGTATTTTTTAAAATAGTAACAGGTGGCTGAAATGTGTCTGATCACAGCATATGAAGCCATGTGAGATGGAAGGTCATATGATAGCACGTGTGTTTTACTGGCGTGTCATCAGCATCAGGCAATAACCAATGTTATAGCTGAAGATCAAATTGCAACTTTAGTCAACAATCCAAGCACCAGAAAATCTAATTAACATTTTGCTTAGAGGGGAATAGCTTGTCGATGGATGAAACAGCTCCTGAACGCCAGTGGCCCTGTGAAACAATGAAGGGAATAGACTGAATGTCCATACAATGCACTTGAATCTCTGAGCACTTGCTATAGGAATAATTTTTGGCCAGTTTACTACGTCTAATTAGCAACACATTAATCCAGACATAACGGGTGGCATCTCTCCAAACTATACACACCATAAACAGGCCCTGGATGGCTGCGAACAAGACACTCCTGTCTTAATTGTCTTGAGTGTGATTGCTTCACTACTCATTTTATTATTGAGCAAAGTGGCAACACATGTAGTTCAAACGAGCCACCATCCGGAAGCCCAGAATCAGCATTAGTGGTTGCAGTGAACATCTGTTCAGAGGACAGTTAACCTTCAGGAGAAGCCATTTTTATAGACAGTGTCAGCTCGGGGTGGGGGTGGGTTTTTTTTGTCCCAGCAATGGAGCCACCTCTGCTCCCACCAGAAAGGAAGGCAACTGCCCACACGTTTTCCAGCCTGTAAATGCTCCCCAGTCCATTTAAGGCACTTTAGCCACTGGTCCATTGTCTGGACCAGTAGGTTAATGTCTCTCCATTCCTGATAAAGGCCATTTCCATTGCTCCATCTCTCAGACGGGCAACCTAAGGCGAGACATGTCGGGCAGCATGGGCTCAGGATGTGTCAAGCCAATGAAGGGAAAAGCAAAAACCTCTCCAGGCTCTAAACTGGTGGAACCTCAACTGGGAACATTGGCTGTTGTCTGCTGAGAGCAGCTAGGAAATGAGCCCAGCCTCTGGCTCTTTGTTGTTAATAATCCATTTGAGAAAGAAATAATAACCGATCTGTCTCTCTCTCTGGATCCCGTTGCTGGCGCCTCTGAGGCCCAAATCCATGAAGGGGCTGAGGCATTGTAATGCTGAGCATCAACAGCGGTGAACTTTTAGGCACTTAGAAATTCACAGGTCCAAGACTGTGATCACCAAGCTGAGATAGGCGCCTTACACAATGCTTGGAGAGAGATGGGCACTGTAGGCTGCGAGCCACCAAAGCCCATGTGCTAGGCAGAGAGCCACTTAAGCTAGCCAGTGGGAGATGCTGACCAGAGGGCCTAAGTCCAGGATGTAGGCAGGTTCCTAGCATTGTTTAGTGACCCAGGAATGGGAACTGGAATCAGGCAGCATAGGCACCCAAGCCATTCTGGGTGAGAATGAGATAGGTGCTGTGTTGACTCCATGTGGAGTGTCTGGGGGAGGAGCAGCTCCCTTCATAACTATTAGCCCAGTGGTCAGGGTGCTCACCTGGGTGGTGGGAGATGACCCCCCCGCAGTTCAAGTCTCCCTCTGCCTGAGGGTGAGAAGGGATTGGACAAGGGGTCAGCTACCTCTCAGATGAATGTCTTACCCACTGGCTATGGGATAGTCTGATGATGGGTTCTCTCCATTTCTCCTATTCCAATTGTAAGAACATAAGAACGGCCATACTGGGTCAGACCAAAGGTCCATCTAGCCCAGTATCCTGTTTTCCGACAGTGGCCAACACCAGGTGCCCAAGTGAGAATGAATAGAACAGGGAATCATCAAGTGATCCATCCCCTATCACCCATTCCCATCTTCTGGCAAACAGAGGCTGGGACACCATCCCTGCCCACCCTGGTTAATAGCCATTAATGAACCTGTCCTCCATGAACTTATCTAGTTCTTTTTGAACCCTGTTATAGTCTTGACCTTCACAACATCCTCTGGCAAAAAGTTCCACAGGTTGACTGTGCGTTGTGTGAAAAAATACTTCCTTTTGTTTGTTTTAAACCTGCTGCCTATTCATTTCATTTGGTGGCTCCTAGTTCTTCTGTTATGAGAAGGAGTAAATAACACTTCCGTATTCATTTTCTCCACACCAATCATGATTTTATAGACCTCTATCATATCATAGTATCACTTTAATTGACTAATTAAATATTAATTGGGCCAGAGAAGTCATGCAAATTGGCCTGTAGCCCAATGGTTACAGGGCCTAATTAAAAAAGTAGTTTTAGATAAAAGCACACTTGTCTGTACCAATCATTTATCAGGCAGAGGAGCTGTGTCCCCACTGGCTTATTCCTGAGACTGCCTGGAGAGAAACAGTTAAGTTACCACTGCTTTGGGTTCTGAAAACCCTGGGTAACACCCTCCCTGCCCCAGGTATGCCCTAGGCCAGAATTCTCTTGTGAAAAGCTACTGCCCCTCTCAGGTTGTGCTTGACAGAAGGGGAGCAGTATAATTCCAGCCTGAGTTAACTGCCTGCCAGCCTTGGCCATGCCCCTGTCCAGCCAGCACCATCCACTCTTCAGGCAGTGCTGGCTCCCAATTCCCTCCCTCTCTCCATTACTCCTCAGCTTGGCATCTATTCCCCACCTACTGCAGTTTGCTCCACCACAACCATGGGTCTTGGTGGATTAGCTAGCCCAGAATGCTCTTTACCCTAAGCTAGGCTGAAGACTATTGTTTCCTGCTCAAATCTTTGTCTTGTTCCATCCTACAGCTACCTGTGGCTAGGAGACAGAGGGAACCTGGTACATGGGAACCAGCTTCTCTTTTATGCCCATGGAAACAGGGTCTTGCAGGCTTAGTGCACACCAATTGCACCCATTTTCAGGAGAACCAAATGCCCACGGAGTGGAAAGGAATGGCCCTTTTGATGCTCAGAACGTTGGGTCCCATGGCAATTCTGGACTCGTCGTACTGGCCATTGTGGTCATGAGGTTTGTAAATGGCCTTGCATTACATTTGAATGCCAGTTCCTCACAAACCCCACTTAGCCAGAGTGGATTATTCCCTCTGTGCTGGTTCTGGTGGTTTTACTGGTACTTGGGCTATAATGTTACAATCCACTTTACTTGGGGATAATAGACCTATAACAGCCTCAGCATCTTTCCAAGGCTTTTCATCCTGAAATTCAATCATTTCTAAGTGGACTCTGTGGCCTGTGGATTATCGTGAACTGCCTGACTGAACAGCCGACCCTGGAACTAACCTCCCCATCAGAGAACATGGGACGAGCCGTGAGAATCACTCACCCATCTCTCTACCAGTGAGTCCATCCTACCTGCAGACTCCTGTCCCCTTGCAGTGAGGGTGGTGAAGGGGACATGCCTGCTCCCTGGCAGGGGAGGAACAGGCCTCGGGTGCTCACTCACACAGACCCTCTCGCTTTGCTCTTCCCTCAATGCACAAAGAAAGTGACTTCATGGGAGATTGTCTGAAGGCTCTCAGTGCTGGGAGAAACCAATCAGCATTCAGGAATCAAGGATGGGACTGGGAAAGGAAAGGAAAAGAAAGGGGAAGTGAAGATGCTGAAGACAAGGGAGACAGACGGACCCGCAAGGGAGAGAGAAGGGAACAGCCCTCTTGTGAAGCCTTTTGCAGAGCTTCACGGCTGATGTTTCCCAGCGGGGCGTGGGAATGAGACTTTATAGAGATAGTTAACAGGCCCTATGCACCAAAACCACCCCCCTCACTGAAGGTTCAAGCTCCACATAAGGAGCCAAGCAGGAGGAGGAAATCTCTCTGCATTTGGAGCCAGTTTGGCCAAGCTCCCACTGCTGGTCATTCTGTTGCTCTTTGAGATTCTAGTTTTTGGATAAGGAGCCTTGAATGCAGAGAGAAGGTATCGGGCCTGTCCACACCAAGGCACTGCCTCCTCCTGGTGGGCAACTGGACTGTCTAGCCCATCAAGAGCAATGCTCTGCAGTTGGAGAATTTACCACATGTGGGAAGAAAGGCCCAGTACACATGAGAAGAAGCTTCACCACTCCCCAGAGGAGATCAGCAGGGAAACTGTCTACCCCACCGCCTTCCAGCCCAAAAGCCCTACCTGAACTAGTGCTAATGTGTCCGCTGGAAGCTGGACTGGGTTCACCAAGACCAGGCACAGCAAAATATTTGGATGAAAATCAAGAGAGGAAAAGGCCGATAAATCTACCCTCAGGGCTTTGTGACTAGGACAGAATATTTACATAAAAACATAAGATCAGCCATACTAGATCAGACTGTCTTCCAACAGTGGCCAGTGCCAGGTGTCCCAGAGGGAATGAACAGAACAGGTAATCATCACGTGATCCATCCCATCGCCCATTCTCAGCTTCTAGCAAACAGAGGCTAGGGACACTTTCCCTGCACATCCTGGCTAATAGCCATTGATGGACCTATCCTCCATGAATTTTTCTAGAGTTTTTTTTAACCTTGTTATGGTCTTGGCCTTTACAACATCCTCTGGCAAAGAGTTCCACAGGTTGACTCTGGGTTGTGTGAAGAAATACTTCCTTTTATTTGTTTTCAGCCTGCTGCCTATTAATTTCATTTGGTGACCCCTAATTCTTGTGTTATGAAAAGTAGTAAACAGCACTTCTTTATCTACTTTCTCTACAATGGTCATGATTTTATAGTCCTCAATTATATCTCCCCTAAGCCATCTCTTTTCCAAGCTGAAAAGTTCCAGGCTTATTAATCTTTCCTCCTACGGAAGCCATTCCATACCCCTCATCGTTTTTGTTGCCCTTTTCTGAATCTTTTCCAATTCCAACATATCTTTTTTGAGACGGGGCAACCACATCTGCAGTATTCAAGATGTGGGCGTACCATGGATTTATATAGATGCAAAATGATATTTTCTGTCTTATTATCTATCTCTGTCTTAATTATTCCCAGCATTCTGTTCCCTTTTTTGACTGCCGCTGCACACTGAGTGGATGTTTTCAGAGGCTATCCACAGTGACTCCAAGATCTCTCTTTTGATTGGTAGCAGCTAATTTAGACCCCATCATTTTATATGTATAGCTGGGATTATGTTTTCCAATGTGCATTACTTTGCATTTATCAACATTAAATTTCAATTGCCATTTTGTCACCCAGGTTTGAGAGATCCTTTTGTAGCTCTTTGCAGTCTGCCTGAGTCTTAACTATGTTTGGGTCCAAATCACTCCAGGGAGGAAGAAATTGGGGAGAACATGGGTCAGGAAGGTTTTGGGAATGGTGAGGTACCTACCTGAGAAAGAGGATTGATAAGGAGAGATCCTACACAGCCGCTGTTACGGGGGGAAAAGAGACAAATCCAGACTACTGAAGGCTACTGAAAGGGTAACTGGTAAATGGTTCCACATTCTACTGGACTGAGGAAGATGCAACTGACAGTGTCACGCAACAGAGCCGATCTCAGGACTTGGGCGAGGAACCAGAAGCAGCCCAGCAGCCCAGTGCCCTTCCTGGGTTTTTGCAGATCTTGGGAGACATTTTCAGTTGTCTGTTTGCAGAAGACCAAAAGATTTTAGGTTGGATGTTTTGGGCATTTGGATGAAAAGTCAAAGTTTTCTACCACAACCCTTCCCCCCCACACAGACATTCCCCTGTTTTCCAACCAGCGCTGCCAAACTTCTCGTTGTTTCAGTGGAAAGGAAAAGTGCACAGAGCAGTGCATGCAGGGGGATGGTATTGGTTTGTGCCCTGTCCTGCATCTTTCACTGTACAGAGTTCTCTCTCCCTGCTACAAAGAGCTGCCACTTGTGTGTTCACTTCAAATGCAGAATATTACAGAGTAACTCCAGGCACTCCCGATCTCTCGCTCCTTGATTTGCCCTTGAGACGTTTGTGTTCTTTTTTGGTTTTAGGCCTGTCAGTTAATCACAGTTCATGCCTGTGATTGCTTGAAAACAAAATTAACTTGTGAAATTTTTAATGGCATTAATTGCTTGCCTCTGGGCAGGAGGGAGGCATTGGCTGCAGAGGCACCTGAGTGTCCGGTCAGGTGCAGTAACCCAATCTGCGTCCGGAGGGTAGAAGATATGAGGAAGTGGCTCCCATCCCAACTCCAGAGGAGAGGTAGGAATCAAGACCTTGCTGTGCCCCATGGCCCCTGGCCAGCTCCTCACTGCAGAGTCCAACCCCTCCAACCCCATGCCATGCCCCACGCCCCCTGGCCGGCCCCTCACTGTAGGGTCCAACCCCCCCTACGCCCCATTGCCCCTGGCTGGCCTCTCACTGTGGGGTCCAACCCCCCCATGCCATGTCCCATGGCCCCTGGCCGGCCCCTCACTGCAGGGGCCTGATCCTCTCCCTGCACCATGCCCCATTGCCCCCAGTCAGCCCTTCACTCTGGGGACCGACCCTCACACCCCCCTCTGCCCCCGCCATCTTCCCTGAACACTGAATGCAGATTTCTAAGCTGAAACTCTCTTCCTCTTTGGACAGGAGTCGAGCCCGACAACCTCAGAAACCCATCCTAACAGGAGGAGCTTCAAGAATTCACCCTTCTCCTGCACAGCTCACACCTCTCCAGCTCCACAATACTGCCTTTCTGAGGTAAAAACTCTTACCCTTCCAATAAGCCAAGACTCCTCTAAAGGAGGAACAAGAAGTAGGACCGAGTGGACTTGTATGCTCTAAAGTTTTACATTGTCTTATTTTTGAGTGTGGTTATGTACAAAAAAATAATAATTTTACATCGGTAAGTTCAACTTTCACGATAAAGAGATTGCACTGGCGTATTTGTATGAGCTGAATTGAAAAAGACCATTTCCTTTGTTTATCTTTTTTTACAGTGCCACTGTTTGTAATAAAAAATAATAATATAAAGTGAGCACTGTGCTCTTTGTATTCTGTGCTGTAATCAAAATCAATATCTTTGCAAATGTCGAAAAACTTCCCAAAACTTTGAAATAATGGCATTCTACTATTGTTTAACAGTGCGATTAAAATTGCGATGAATCCGGATTCATTTTCTCCATTGTTTGACAGCCCTAGTTTTCCTCACTCTGATATAAAAAACATATGTTGCTTCTTAGCTGCTTTTTGGCTCTGAATCATATAGGCCTCGGTGTGAAGCTTTGGCATTTGCAAATACAGGCACCCAACCGTGCGAGATGCTGCCACATCCATATGCTTCCTGAGTCTCCTCTGCCAGGATTTCAAGCCACGGGGCGTAATGTCCCTCTTTGACCTCCATCAAACCCGAATGTTCCTTGAACCTGGAGGTCAAAGATCACAACAAAGACTGAATGGTATTTTTTTTTTTAACTGCAGTCATGTGCACTGGTCCTAGGGCAAGGATCATCAAGGGTGAAATCCCTTAGTGGAGAGGAAGATTAGCTGTGCCCCGTAATCTTGTCACGTGGGAAAGTTTAAAAAAAAAAAAAGCTTTGACAAGGTAAGTAATCTGTTTCTGTGCTTCGTTTCAGAGTGGTAGCCGCAATAGTCTGAATCAGCAAAAAGAATAGGAGCACGTGTGGCACTTAGATACTAACGAATTTATTTGGGCATAAGCTTTCGTGGGCTAAAACCCACTAGGATGTTTAAAAGCAGCATTTTTCTTCTGCATAGTAAAGTTTCAAAGCTGTATTAAGTCAATGTTTGGTTGCAAATTTTTGAAAGATCCACCCTAACATTTTGTTCAGAGTTACGAGCATTTCAGAGTTACGAACAACTCACAGGCATTCGTAACTCTGAGGTTCTATGGTATCTGTTAACCCTTTGGAAACTAGTTATAAGTGGAACCTTAATTGGATGCTTCGTATAAACAACTACCTGACTGTCTGAGAGCCTGTGAGCGCACAATCTCTCCAGTATCTCCCTCTCTCTGCCCTCCATAGAGGTACATGGTCTGTCCAGGCCACTATGTGCAGTATTAACTCTAGATTTAACTCTCTCAGATGCCCTTTTCCTTGTGACCTTTCCTTATTTTGCTCAGATGAGATTCCACCCGCCACCCCTCCAAAAATGTCACTGAGTTCTGGTGGCTGGGTCCTTGAAATACGCTAATTGTTGCTGATTGATTTATTAGCTTGCTGCTAAAAACGTATCATTTTGCTAGAAAAGGCTATGCCAGCCAGACGTCCTTGATCTGAAAATCTGCAGGACTTAATTCTCCAGGCTCAATGGTTTCTGAACTGAGGCATGGATCAGGCCACCATGGACAGGTCTATATTGGCAAAGGACAACCCTATTATCACATCTGGATTTGCATACCTTTGACCTGCAAAAACATGATTGGTGACTCATAATTTAAGTGCAATTTGCATCTCACAGGAAGACCAAGAGGCACCAAACCTATGTGCTGAGTTCTGTAGGCATGATCTGTTCTTGGTAAATAAAACTGTGCCTTGTTTACAGTTTCAACTTGGCCTACCTCAACCTCCAGTCAGTGGACCCTGTCATGCCTTTGCCTGGTAAATTAAAGCGCTTTGCTTTCAGCAATCTTCTCCGTGGCTTCCCTCAGTGCTGCCATGGAGGACAGGAATCAGAGGGGTAGAATGTTTTAGGGCATGTCTACATTACCGTGCTACATGCAGCGCATCTGGTGAAGACATGCTATGCCAATGGGAGAGCACTTTCCTGTCGACATAATTACCCCACCTCAACGAGCGGCGAAAGCTTTGTTGGCCAGAGATGCTCTCTCACCGACATAGCACGGTGCGGCCACCACCTTAAGTCAATGTAATTTATGTCGCTCAGGGGAGTGTCTTTTTCACACTCCGGAGCAACATAACTTACATTGACTTAAGCGATAGTGCAGGCAAACCCTTAAAGAGCAGCAGGGGAGTAGCTCAGGGATTGAGGGAGAGTAGCAGGAGAAGGGGGCATTAGTACGTTAAGCGTGAGTGGGGGTCAGTTGGGCATCTGCTCTTCTTTTCTCTTTCAAAAGAAAACTGGGGAAGTTAATTGCAATAACAGTAGCAAGGATGCTAAAACCTCATTATGGCTGAGCATGTAACCATCAAAAGCTAGGGTTTCCATAGCAACAAGAACTCGTCCACTCTGGGCACGGGTCATAGTTCTGATGACTAAAGTTATACTTAACAATCCGCTTAATCTATAGCACCCAGCCTTCTGTGCCTCAATTCAGGCTGGCCGAGAACCTTTGATGTTGTATTTCCAAACCGCGGGGGGGGGAAGCACACTTTCAGTCTCAGAGCTGCATGAATGCAGCTTTTTGCAGGGCATACAGCGTGAACTGCGCCTTTCCTGAAGGCAGTGACATAGGCGTGGCAAAGGGGGTGGTTTGGCCTGCTCCTGGCACACTACAGGTAAGGGCCAAGTTCTTTCATCCACCAGAAGCGTCCAGGCACTCAGTCCCCCTGAGCTGCTATGGGCTGAGGGTGGCGGCCATCATCGTCCGCTACCCGTTGAAGATCGTTCACGCTCTCTACACTTGCCGCTTATCTCATCCGATCAGGCCTGCTTTGTACAGCCGCGCCGCTTCTCACTAGATCCCCCGCACTCCGGCCTCTCTTCACTCTGTAGGCCACCGCCCCATGTGACATTTCCCTCAAGCCCTTGGCCCAAGCCCTGCCCTGCCCTGCCCCTTCTCCCTGAGCCTCCACATTCACACTGCTCTTCCCTCAGCCCCTTCTCGCTCCTCTCCACCCCTCCTCCTCTGGCTCAGCCTTATGGACGCTAAAGGGATGGGGCCATGCGGGGGGACCCTCACAGGGGACGCATCTCATCACCCCTGGCCGGAATTTTCAAAATGATTTTTTTATAAAAGTCATCCCAACTTTGATGATTTGTGGGGAAAAAGCAAAAGACAAAAAAAAAAAAACCAAAAACAAACCACTAAATATTTCACAATGTCCTGCTCCATTTTGGCACAGATCTAGCAAAATCTTTGCTGAAAGGTTGATGCCGATTTGTTTGCGCAGCTAGTTGTGAATCACGGTAATTTCCCTCTCCTGGTTTGTCAAAGCTCAGAAAAGATCAAGGAACAAAAACCAATAAAGAGATCCAGCCAGTTCCTCATGAATAAAGGAGAATGAACAGTTGAGTGAATAGTTCCAAAAGACTGCATCTTGCGTATGCTGAGCACAACAACATTGCATTGAATGCAGCAAGGCAGACAAGGGTGTAGATCACCTGCAGGATGAAGTCCTGGAGAAGCGGATGGTGACAAGAGTTCAAGTGGAATCAAGTGACTATGGGTGCAGTGCTGTGATGGTGGCTAAAAAGAGGCGAACCGTGGCTAGGGGTGTATGACTAGCAACTGTTGGCTCAAGTGTTGTCCAGGGCTCAGTCACCAACTGTACCAAAATGAAAAGCAAGCCAACTCGCC
>NC_133790.1:28263714-28266690 GCF_003597395.2 Chelonoidis abingdonii | reverse complement strand
GCCACCAACCTCTCTGGCTCCTCATGTAGCCGAAGCCCAACGCTACCCACAACACTGGAGCTGTGAATTTTGTGGTCCACCTTAACACCACTGGAGTGTGCGACCACAGTAGAATTGGACACTTCCAGGGATAACAGAAGTCTCCACTTAGAATTGTTACCACTAACGAATTGTGAGCCAGATCTCTGTAAAGCAGGGCAGTGATACTGACCTGCTTTGGGAAGGGAGATTCACAGGAGGCTGGACCAGGTATTATCATTAAACCTTTTGCTTTCTGGCTTAAGCCAACCTCTATGAAAGGCCAGGATGAGAAGTTCCCAGGGGGCAGACTCTTCCACGTCTGCTACTGCAGAGTTTCTTGTACCTTCCTCCAAAGCATATGGTCCTGGCAGGCGACAGTACTAGATGGACCTGGGGTCTGAGCCATCTGGCAACTCCTGTACTCCTAGGGGACTGTGTGACAGGCTCTGAGTCAAGAAGGAGTGCGGTGCTTGTGGGAGAGACAGTCACATTTCATCCTGGAGCAAATCCCTACACTTGAAGACTCAGGCTGATACTTGAAAGTTGAGGCTGTCTCGGCTAGCCCTACCGATGCACCTGGCAGTGAGCTTGTTAACTCTTGAGTACACCTCTACCTTGATAGAACCCTGTCCTCGGGAGCCAAAAAATCTTACCGCGTTATAGGTGAAACCACATTATATTGAACTTGCTTTGATCCACCAGAGTGCACAGCCCCGCCCCCCGGAGCACTGCTTTACCGCGTTATATCCAAATTTGTGTTATATCGGGTGGCGTTATAGCAAGGTAGCAAAGTACCTGGAAAGCAAAGGCAGATCCCAGCTCTGCAAGTTTGCAAAGGAGGGCTGGATTTGCATCCTTGCTGTCGTTCTGGAGCTCAGGTGCACCCCCCGGGGACAGCCTTCCCTTTGTCTGATTAATCAGCTAGATTGTGGCTTCTTTCTGGACAGGAAATTCCACTTCCACCCCATCCCCTTCCATTGTGCGCCGATGGACGGTCACCCAGCTTTGTGCAACACTGCCATCTGCTGGTGACATTTATTCATTACACCTACCATTCCTGCAGCTGCCTCCCCAGATTCCCTGCTGGGGATACTGCTGGAGATACTGCTGTTATAGACCTGGCAATTTCCAAATAATTGACCTTGAGGATTGGGTGACAATGTCCCCGTGACACACACAGAACTGCCCACAGGCCCTCTAGGGGTGATATGTGCAGCGCTGCAGCCTTGCAGAACCTCTTTCTGCCTGAAGGGAGTCAGCGGAGGGCTCGCGGGGTGACAGAATCCTCACTTTTGAAACTAGACCAGGGAAAAGCACAAGTAAAATGCAAATAGGGAACCACCTGGTGTGTCAGAGCCAAGCCCTCGGTGACCTGGCTGGCCAGGCCTCTCTCCTGTTCTTGGCAAAGTGAAACCAGCATGCCTGTGTGATGGGGCCTGGCTGGGTGGATGAAGCTGAGTCTGGGAGCCCACAGCACAAGCCCCAACTCATGCAGGCCTTTTAGATCATGCACCTGCATTAAAATCACCCACCTGTCCTATGCACATTGTTTCCCTGGTGCAAGGCGCACGGACCCTCCATGGGCACAAGAGCTCAGGGCAGAAACATCAGAGGTACATGGACTCCCCATCAGCACTCACTGCCTTGCCTGGCTGTCCCCTGGAGGTCTCCCAAATCCCGGCATGCCTAGATTCTGACCTCTGCTAGGATAGTAAACATCAATGTGCACCCTTGGTATCAGCGGTTCCTTGTGCCAAACAGTGGTGAACAACTCCTCATCAAGTATCAGAGGGGGAGCTGTGTTAGTCTGGATCTGTAAAAAGTGACAGAGTCCTGTGGAACCTTATAGACTAACAGAGGTATTGGAGCATGAGCTTTTGTGCATGAATACCCACTTCGTCAGATGCACGACTCCTCATCAGTGCTTAGCAGCAGCATAGCATTGTTACTGGACCATTACACATCGCAGCAGCCTCTGGGGCTCACTGCACCCTCAGTCATTTCACAAGCATTTTGAAACTTTTGTGTCAGTGCAGTCCAGTCACCCTGTTTTGGTGAATCAGGGCCCTAAGGCCTAATAAATGGGGACTGACATCACGTGATCTGGACAGAGGGAGAGAGAGACCCAGAGACTAACAACTCACCTCTGGCACTAGTTTCGTACGGAGTTACTGGGGCTCCAGAATTCCTCTCTCTCATCTCTGGGATTCAGCACATGTGCACGGTTGGGATGTCTATATTTTCATGCTGTTGCGGGAAGTGACACCCGCAGAGAGGCTGGAATTCCCCCTAGCTAGCGGGGCACTGTAAGAGCTCTGCACCACTTAAGGCCTGTGTGACCCCTAAAGCGGGGCATTTGCCATGTCTTGTCTTCTGGTACAGGGGACTTGAACTCAGCAGGATCTGGGGGCTGCCTCTGCCCAATATACTGGTATCCCAGGGACATGAAACACCCTGTGCTGGGTGTTGCCATCTCTGTGTGTTCTGCACAGTAGGATGGAGGGCAGGGCCAGGGTGCTGGCATGTGACTGGGAGCAGATTAGCATCTTCTCAGGCAGCCCGGTAAAAAGCCACAGAGAAAGAAACAGCCACATTACTACATGGCAACCAGTGCTCACTTCCAAAGCCATACAAGAGAATATCACCTAGAAATGTTTCCCTTAGTACAGCTAAAGAGCAGCAGTGGGAATACTGTCCGTTTGTGGGCTGAGATGAGGGGGCAGCCCCACCCATTCCTGTGGAGTGGGGTGGAGCCCTGTCCCGGACTATTTCTTTAATCCTGCTCCCCTCCCACCCTGCAACTCCCACTCCCATGCCTGCATTGCTTCTTGCATTTTTATCCCGCATCCACCCACAAAAACCTTAGATCCCACAGGAGAGACAGATTCCCCCCGCTACCAGAAAACAAAACAAAAACAGTCGGTTAATATGTTACTGTGATACAGCATGGCCAGA